>NC_060267.1:164741484-164894841 GCF_021613505.1 Equus quagga
ACCAGAGCAGCCCAGGTGAAGGGGCCGTGCTGGGACCAGAGCAGCCCCGGTGAAGGGGCCGTGCTGGGACCAGAGCAGCCCAGGTGAGGGGCAGTGCTGGGATCAGATGGATTGCAGCTAAAGCCCCTCATGGCATTCTCTCAGCTCTGAGAGGCATATGATTAGATGAAGGCTTTTACCTTGCTGTTTTTCCCTCCATTCAGAGACTCCTTAGAATAGTGGATGAAGCGTATCTGCTTTATTCTCCAGTTTGTCTGGGGAAGAACCAGATTTTCTAAAATTCTGACTTTAGCTTAGGGCCATATTTCATGGGTCTTTTTTTTTTTGAGGAAGATTAGCCCTGAGCTAACATCTACCGCCAATCCTCCTCCTTTTGCTGAGGTTGATTGGCCCTGAGCCAATATCTGTGCCCATCTTCCTCCATCTTACATGTGGGATGCCTGCCACAGCGTGGCTTGATAAGCAGCATGCAGGTCTACGCCTGGGATCCGAACCGGCAAACCCTGGGCCTCTGAAGCGGAGTGCTCAAACTCAACTGCTGCACCCCTAGGCCCTTAGGGTCATATTTCAGACGAAAATATTCTAGTACAAAAATTTCACTTTTTCTAGGTCAGTGTTTTCCTGAAAGTGCTCAAATGAGATGGTTTAGTTTTATTTAACCCAGTGTGTCCAGCTATCTTTACTATAGGACTTCTCAGTCTTTAATATGCTAATGTGCATTGTGGATCTCCAGAAAGAGGGACATTCCCTGTTATTTGATTGTGTCCCAAACTGGGACTCTGGGACGTATTTTTCTTGACTTGTCCTCCAGGACTGTTCACAGATCAATTAGCTTCTCAGAGTGGCCATGTGGTGGCCATTTGGAAACCTTGTAGTTTATAGTTGTTGCCTATTTCCTCGTAAGTTTGGTAGTAGCTTTTTGGCACTGTTTAGCTTCGCTGTAGCTCAATCTAATCTGATTATATTTCCTTCTAATATTTTAGGAATTAGCTTCCAAAAACTCCCTGCCTATGAATTATTTTACGGTGTTCTACCATGTTCAAGAACAACTACCCAAGGACTGTTTCGTGGTAAGTGAAGGAGCAAATACTATGGATATTGGACGCACTGTGCTTCAAAACTACCTTCCTCGGCACAGGTAAGCCTTCTAAAGAAAGCAATTATGATGAACTGTAACATGTTAAATTTGAAACTACAACCATGCAGACTAATAAAACATTTGAGAATTGTCCATGTTCAGTGTTTAAGGATGTAGTTCATCTAAAGGTATTCTTCCATGAGGTTTTGTAGAGTTTTTATGCTTCATATGTCCTCGAGATAAGGTGATAATTTGTATAGTCATTGTTCTAAGAAGATATTCATGGTCTTCCAAGCAATCACAAGTGACGTTTTCTTCTCATTCTGCTTATCCTTGACAAATTAGTTCCTCACAGTTCAAAAACTTCACGTTAAAGAAAGAAGATGTTTTTATTGTATTTTATTTTTCCATGAACCATGTGCATATAACTAGATTTATGACATGCTTTAGAGGGCTTCATTTTAGCTTTGTTCCCCAACAGGCTTGATGCTGGTACTTTTGGAACGATGGGAGTTGGTTTGGGATTTGCCATTGCAGCTGCTGTAGTGGCTAAAGATAGAAACCCAGGACAGCGGGTCATCTGTGTGGAGGGAGACAGTGCCTTTGGGTTTTCTGGCCTGGAAGTGGAGACCATCTGCAGGTAAAACAGCCTCCCGGTCAGAGCCTTTCTTTCTCCAAAAGGTGAAGAATCACGCACAAGGCCCACCAGCCTAAGCACTTGTTAATACTGAACAGAGTGTCCGCCATGTGCCAGGTACCGCAGGCACAGCACTGTGCTGCATTCTGAGAAGACTCAGTCATCACCCCAGGGTCTCTCTCATCCAGGACAGTGTGTTCATGACCTCTTTACTGCGTGCCAAAAATGTGCAACTGGTTTTGAGGTCCCGAGAAAAAGTTCTGGTCTGAGAAAAGCTTGTTTTGTGCAGGGAGACAGCAGAGCTTGCTAGTTAAGACTACGGCCTCTGGGTCAGATGGCCTGGATTTAAATACTCGCTCAACCGTGTCAGAGCCAAGTGACTTGGGTGAAGTCACTTAACCAAGCTTCAGTCTCCTCTGAAATAGGGACGGGAATAGTAATAGCTCCTACCTTGGAGGATGGTTGTGAGGAACAAGTGAGATAATCTAGGTGAAGCTCAAGGTGAATGCGAGCTGTTCAGATTGTGTTTATAGTCACCAGCATTCATGGAGAAACGCATGAGTTATAGATCCTCTTACAGAAGTATGGGGGGGTTTTCTCCCCAATTATTTAAACTCTAGTAAAACCATTGTATTCTTAGCCAGGGCTCTTATTAGGACTTTTGTAAATTGTGTTTTGGGGCTTTGAAAGCTTTGGCATAGAAAACTTTCAAGATCAGAGGGAAGGTATGTGCCTGTTAGAATATCTGTATAGACAACCAAGTGGTCTATGCCAAAAAGATGATTTATAGGGAAGGCGGCCTCCTAGAAAGTAATGATTCCGTTTGAGCAGGGTGAGCAAGTAGTTGCCACCATCCTGTTACTTAACAGTCTGCAGTTTAGATTTGTTTTTATACCTGATCTCAGAAATTATGTCTCTAGAAAATAAAGCCCAGGTTCTTTTGTCAATCATTAGTAAAGTGTAGTCAGCCTTTTTTTGTCTTCACCAGAGTGTTTAGCACATTGTTAAATACTCTCTTTTTCTCTAGTTATCACACCATATAATGTTTTTCTGATTCTGGGTGAAGTGGTTTGAAAGGAGAAAATGTACACTAGTCTCTTGCGTGCCTTCCACAGTATGTAGCAACTGCTAGTTGTCTGTGAGGAGTTCAATAAAAAGATACTTTTCAAACAGTACCCGTGGGCACCACGTAGAAGTGATGCTGTAGAGGGTATTAAGTATGCAAGGTATCATTCTTATGAATACCTGGATCTCTGAAAACCAAGGTTTAGAAAAGCTCAGCTATTTGCTTGAGGTCCATGGCTGCGGAGTGGTAGAATCAGGTCTGCCCCCGTGATCTGGCATTCTTTCCACTACTCCATGATGTTTCTGTTAATGATTTGATATTCTTATTAGGATAACAAATGCTTAATTTTTAGTCTTACCCTAACATTACAAAAAAGCTTATGGAAAACTATCCATTTTTAAGTGAAAATTTCACCCCAAATTAAAGAAATTGCTTTAGATTTAGATTTCCTTTATATTTTGCTCTCAATTTTAGGTACAACTTGCCAATTGTACTTCTGGTGGTGAATAATAATGGAATTTACCAAGGTTTCAATGCAGATACTTGGAAGGAAATGTTAAAATTTGGAGATGCTACTTTTGCGTAAGTAGCCCAGAACAACGTTTATCTACTTTCTCTCGTCTATTTTAAGCTCTCTTTAAAAAGTTGGCTGTATTGGAATGTGTTGTGGTGTGAGTATTGTTTGTTTATATTGTCAGCCCCTCTAAAGGGCAGGAACCCTGTCTGCATAGTTTCTCTTTGCACAACTGTCCGTGATTGGGTGCTTCAATAGGTAGTTTATGATCAGGGAGCCACTGAAGGCTCAGATGAATGAGTTTGAGTCTAAGCCTTGTTTTGTTTTGTTTTGTTTTGTTTTTTTGAGGAAGATTAGCCCTGAGTTAACTACTGCCAATCCTCCTCTTTTTGGTGAGGAAGCCTGACCCTGAGCTAACATCCGTGCCCATCTTCCTCTACTTTATATGTGGGATGCCCACTACAGCATGGCGTGCCAAGCGGTGCCACGTCCGCACCCGGGATCCAAACCGGTGAACCCCAGGCCACTGAGAAGTGGAACGTGCGCACTTAACCACTGCACCACCAGGCCAGCCCCTAGTCTAAGCCTTGTTAATGGAAGAGATTATTGCAAAATGCTCCCAGTCCTGCTATTCTTGCTACACCATGTAGGAATCTGGATGTTTACATATTATTTATGATCCAGAACTCTTCCTTCTTTTTATCACCTAGCTAAATCTTGATCATCTGGTAGCAGAGCCAAACTGAGACAGTGTTGTAGCTGGCTGTGGGGTGTGAGAGAGATATGAATCTGTGTGTCAGCCTGGGAGTGCAGCAAGGTCTGGGTATGTTTGCTTATGCCTCACTGATTTCATTTCTTGTTTTGTTATTACTTACATATTTTGCGGTGACATTTCTTTTTTTCTCTTTTTCTTTTGGATTCATAGGTGTTGATGGTGTAGCCTGCACTGTCCAGTATAGCAGCCACTAGTTGCGTGTGGCTATTTAAATTAAATTAAAAATTCATTTCCTCATTTTAAATGCCCACAGTAACAGGTTGCTAGTGGCTGTTATACTGGCTAGCACAAGTATAAAATATTTCCATCGTCACACCTCACATATTACAAAGGTTCTATTCGACACTGATGTATAGACAATAAAAAAATATATGGAAAGTTTAGTGTACTGGCGTCTCAGTCTAAGTGTTGGACATAAAATTATGCCTTTCAGTTCAGCCTAAAATTTTCCACAAATTATTTCAGAGACTGACTCTTTTTCTGTTGACTTATGACCCTCTTTTTCAGAGCCCCGCCACTCTCTCTTCTGCCAAACGCACATTATGAGCAGGTCATGACTGCATTTGGAGGTAAAGGGTATTTTGTACAAACTCCAGAAGAACTCCAAAAGTGCCTGAGTCAGAGCTTGGCAGACACAACTAAACCTTCTCTTATCAACATTATGATTGAACCGCAAGCTACACGGAAGCCCCAGGTAAATGTGATTGCTAAGCAGAAAGCAGAAATGCATCTCCTCTCCCACCCCCAAAAGTCCTTTCTAAACCATTTCTGGGTCTGGCACATGCATTTGTTTGTTCAGTGAATATTTGTTGAGATATGTATTAGGCGTGCTGTGTCAGGTGCTGAGAATAGCCTGGTGAGCAAAACCAGGCTCAACCCTCACCTCATGGAGCTTATAGTACAGTAGGGGAGAGGGACAGTCCAGTCACCTGTCAAGTGAATGCGTCATGACAGAATGAAGCATTGCTCTGAAGGAAAGGAACCAGTTCTGAATGAACATACAACAAAGGAATCTGATTTATATTAGGGTCACAGGGAAGGCTTCTCAGAGGAAGTGATGCTGAAATCCAAAGGATAAGTAGAGACCAACTCAGCAAAGAGGCGAGGAAAGAGATGTGCAAAGGCTCTGTGGCAGGAGGGAACAGGATAGGTCTGAGGAACTGAAAGCCCCGAGTGGCTGGAAGACAGAGAGTGGAGGAAGCACAGTGAGAGATGAGACTATAATAGGACAATTTGTGCAATTACATTCAAAATTTGTTACTTTGGCCTCTAAAGCAAAACTACAGTGTAGACTATAGCAGTAAAATAAGTAATAAAGTATATAGCATGATCCTTTCCCATCCCAGATTCAGTTGCTTTTCATACGTAATTTTGTACTCTGATCCTGGTTCTGCCACTTGCCCTCTCTATATACCCATCCTCCATTCTTACACCTTGCATATCAGCCACTGTTTTCAGAGCAGATAATTTTTTTGAGTAGTTTCTGTCTTGGTTCTTCATACATATATCAGCTGTGAGATCTTTTTCTTTGTTGAACAAGGCAGTGAACAAATGGGTAAACAGACTCCTGGACAATCGATGAAATGTAAATCAACTAATTTGGAAACCATAAAATATGTAGAATTCTACTGAAAGTCTATTTCTCTAAAAACAGATATCAGAGATTTTGGCAAAAGGAGCCGACAAGAAGTACAAAACAGCCAGAAAACAATGAACAAAATTGGCAGTAAGCACATACCTATCAATAATTACTTTAAATGTAAATAGACTAAATTCTCCAATCAAAAGACATAGAGTGGCTGAATGAAAAAACAAGGCACATCTATGTGCTACCTACGAGAGACTCACTTCAGATATAGGATACACAGACTGAAAGTGAAGAGATGTAAAAAGATATTACGTGTAAATAGAAACCAGAAGAAAGCTGGGGTAGCTATACTTAGACAAAATAGACTTTAAAACCAATACTGTAATAAGAGACAAAAAAGGGCATTACATGATGATAAAGGAGTCAATCCAACAGTTGTAAGTGTATTTACATTTGTAAATATTTATGCACCCAACATAGGAACACATAAATACGATCATCCCTCAGTATCCACATCCATGAATTCAACCAAATGTGGATCATAAACATAATGCACAATCCATGGTTGGTTGAATCCCCAAATGCAGAGCCCACGGATATAGAGGGTCAACCGTATATAAAGCAAATATTAACAGACCTAAAGGGAGAAATAGACATCAATACAATAATGGTAGGAGACTTTAATACTCCACTTTCATCAATGACTGGATCATCCAGATAGAAAAATCAATAAGGAAACATTGGCCTTAAACAACACATTAGACCAGATGGACTAAATAGATATGTACAGAACATTCCAACAGCAATAGAATATGCATTCTTCTCAAGTGCACATGGAACATTCTCCAGGATAGATCATATGTTAGGCCACAAAACAAGTCTTTGTAAATTTAAGAAGACTGAAATCATACCAAGCATCTTTTCTGACTGTAATGGTATGAAACTACAAGTCAGTTATAATAAGAAAACTGAAAGAGTCACAAATATGTGGAGATTAAATAACATGCTATTGAATAACTAATGAGTCAGAGAAATCCAAAAATACCTTGAGATAAATGAAAGTGGAAATACAACATACCAAAATTTATGGGTGCAGCAAAAGCAGTTCTAAGAGGGAAGTTCATAGCAATGAATGCCTACCTCAAGAAACAAGAAAAATCTCAAACAGCCTAACTGTATACCTCAAGGAACTAGAAAAAGAACAACAAACAAAGCCCAAAGTTAGTGGAAAGAAGGAAACAGCAAACACCAGAGTAGAAGTAAATGAAATGGAGACTAAAAACACAATATAAAAGATTAACAAAGCTAAGAGCTGGTTCTTTGAAAAGGTAAAATTGACAAATGTTTAGCTAGACTCACCGAGAAAAAAAGAGAGAAGACTCAAATAAATAAAATCAGAGGGGCCAGCCTGGTGGTGCAGTGGTTAAGTTCGCACATTCTGCTTCTCAGTGGCCTGGGGTTCGCTGGTTCGGATCCCAGGTGCGGACATGGCACAGCTTGGCAAGCCATGCTGTGGTAGGCGTCCCACAAATAAAAAGTAGAGGAAGATGGGCACAGATGTTATCTCAGGATCACGCTTCCTCAGCAAAAAGAGGAAGACTGGCAGTAGTTAGCTCAGGGTTAATCTTCCTCAAAAAAAAAAATAAGTAATCAGAAATGAAAGAGGAGATGTTACAACTGTGCTACAGAAATGATCAAAGGCTCGTGAGACTACTATGAACAATTTTAAGCCAGCAAATTTGACAACCTAGAAGAAATGGATAAATTCCTAGAAACGTACAGCCTACCAAGACTGAATCATGAACAAATAGAGACGCTGAACAGACTGATTACTATTGAGAAGATTGAATCAATAATCAAAAACCTCACAACAGAAAGACATCCAGGACCAGAGGGCTTCATGGGTGAATTCTACCAGGCATTCAAAGAATTAATACCAATCTTTCTGAAAATCTTCCAAAAAAGGTAAGAGGAGGGAATGCTTCCAAGCTCCTTTTATGAGACCAGCATTACCCTGATAACCAAAACCAGACAAGAATGCCACAAGAAAAGAAAATTACAGGCCAGTATCCCTGATAAACATAGATGCAAAAATCCTCAACAATACATTAGCAAACTGAATTCAACAATACATTAAAAGGATCATACACCATGATCAAGTGGGATTTATTCTGAGGATGCAAGGATGGTTCAGTACCCACAAATCAATCACTGTGATACACCACATTAATAAAATGAAGGATAAAAATTGTGATCATCTCAACAGATGCAGAAAAGGCATTGGACAAAATTCAATGTCCATTTATGATAAAAACTCTCAACGAAATGGGTATAGAGGGAACATACCTCAACATAATCAAGGCCATATATGACAAGCCCACAGCTAACATCATACTCAACGCTGAAAATCTGAAAGCTTTTCCGCTAAGATCAGGAATGAGATAAGGATGCCCACTCTCGCCACTCCTATTCAACCTAGTACTAGAAATCCTAGGCAGAGCAATCAGACAAGAAAAAGAAAGAAAGGCATCCAAATTGGAAAGGAAGAAGTAAAATTGTCTCTGTTTGCAGATGACATGATACTGTATATAGAAAACCCTAAAGACTCCGGTGAAAAACTGTTAGAACTATTAACGAATTCAGTAAAGTTGCAGGATACAAAATCAATACACAAAAATCTGTTGTGTTTCTATTCACTAATAATGAACTATCAGAAAGAGAAATTAAGAAAACAATACCATTTACAATTGTATCAAGAAGAATAAAATACCTAGGAATAAATTTGATTATGGAGATGAAAATTCTCTACACTGAAAACTATAAGACACTGGTCAAAGAAATTAAAAAAGACACAAATAAATGGAAAGATATTCCATGCTCTTGGGTTGGAAGAATTAATATTGTTAAACTGTTCATACTACACAAAGCAATCTACAGGCTCAATGCAATCCCTATCAAAATTCCAATGACATTTTTAATAGAAATAGAACAAAGTATCCTGAAATTCATATGGAACTACAAGACCCTGAATAGCCAAAGCAATCCTGAGAAAGAACAACCAAGCTGAAGACATCACACTCGCTGATTTCAAACTATGTTACAAAGCAATAGTAATCAAAACAGTATGGTATTGGCATGAAAACAGACACATAGATCAATGGAACAGGATAGAGAGCCTGGAAATAAACTCACACATACATGGTCAATTAATTTATGACAGAGGAGCCAAGAATATACAAAGGGGAAAAGACAGTTCTTTAATAAATGGTGTTGAGAAAACTGGACAGCCACAAGCCAAAGATTGAAACTGGACCACTGTCTTCACTGTACAAAAAAATTAACTCAGAATAGGTTAAAGACTTGAATGTAAGACCTGAAACCATAAAACTCCTCAAAGAAAACATAGGTGGTAAGCTCCTTGACATTAGTCTTGGAGATAATTTTTTGAATCTGACACCAAAAGCAAAGTCAACAAAAGCAAAAATAAACAATGGGATGGCGTCAAACTAAAAAACTTCCGCACAGTGAAAGAAACCATCAACAAAATGAAAAGACACCCTACTGAATGGAAGAAAATATTTGCAAATCGTATATCTGATAAAGGGTTAATATCCAAAATATATAAAGAACTCATACAACTCAATAGCAAAAAAAACAATTCTATGTAAAAATGGGCAGAAGATCTGAACAATATTTTTCCAAAGAAGATATACAGAAGGCCAACAGGTACATGAAAAGATGCTCAACTTCACTGATAATCAGGGAATTGCAAATTAAAACCACAATGAGATACCACCTCACACCTGTTAGAATGGCCATTATCAAAAAGACAAGAAATAAGTGTTGGCAAGGATGTGGAGAAAATGGAACTCTTATGCCCTGTAAGTGGGAATGTAAATTGGTGCAGCCACCATGGAAAACAGTATGGAGATTCCGCAAAAAAATTAAATCTAAAACTACTATATGATCCAGCAATTCCACTTCTGAGTATCTATCTGAAGAAAACGAAAACACTAACTTGAAAAGATAAATGCACCCCCATGTTCATTGCAGCATTATTTACAATAGCCAAGATGTGGAAGCAATCTAAGTTTCCATCAGTGGATGAATGGATAAAGAAAATGTGGTATATGCACAATGGAATATTATTCAGCCATAAAAAGAAGGAAATCTTGCTATTTGTGACACCATGGGTGGACCTTGAGGGCATTATGCTAAGTGAAATAACGCAGACAGAAAAAGACAAATGCCATATGATCTTACTTATATGGAATCTGAAAACAAACAAACCAAAAACCAGGCTCATAGATAGAAAAAACAGATTGGAGATTGCCAGAGATGGGGGGGGTGGGGAGGTGGGGAAAATGGGTGAAGGGGGTCAAAAAGTACAAACTTCTAGTCATAAAATAAGTCATAGGGATGTAATGTACAGCATGATGAGTATAGTTAATAGTACTGTATTGCATATTTGAAGGTTGCTAAGAGAGTAGATCTTAAAAGTTCTCATCACAAGAAGAAAAATTCGCGTAGGTATGTGTGGTGATGGATGTTAACTAGACTAACTGTGCTGATCATTTTGCAGTGTTTACAAATATGGACTCACTATGTTGTACACCTGAAACTAATATAATGTTATATGTCAGTTATACTTCAGTTAAAAAAGAGAGAGAGATACCTGCATATACTCTCATTTACCTCATAGCAGAGAGGAGAGATACTCAAGAAGAAGCGTGTTGAAGAGGAAGATGAGCACAGAAAGACTAGGCCAGAAAGGTGATGTGTAGGTGGCATTAGCAGGGGTTTATGTGGAGCAAGCAGGCAGACGGTTTTAAAGTAGGATTAACAACTTTCAGAGTCTGCTCTGTACTTCTATGGGCTTACTGATTGCCTTTCTTTTTTAAAAAAAATCTATTTGTTGAAATGATTTCTGCTAACCAGACACCCAACAGACACATTTTTAAATCTCATGTCGTTTTATTTATAACTGAGTATATACTTTCTAGTAACTGAAACGTTAGTTTTGCAACCCAGGATGCCCTCCTCCTGGCCTCAGAGCATCAGAGTACTAGCGGAACTAAAGCCACTGTAAGAGGCTTGATGAACACATTCAGAACACACACACAAAATAGGCAGTCTGGAGACCTGTGTTAGTCACAGAAGCGCCCTAATGAATTGTGCCTTCTCTGCTAGTGAGCTCACCTTTCTAATGCTCTGCTTCTAATGCTCTATTCTCCAAGTCTTCATGAATTTTTGGAGGTATGGCTGCAGAAATACAAATTCTTATCTCCTCTTTTATAATTCCATGAGGTTTATCCTTATATTTCTTTCATCTACCACTGCAACATTATTTATCCTCATTCCAATAGAATTCTGGACATGTTATAGTTTCTAAGCTGTTGATTTTCATTGGCTGTCTGTGTGTCCATCTGCCCTTTGTCGTTGATTGGCAGTGTAGGCTGGCTGCCTCCTGCTATAATACAGGGAGGACCTACTCTCTGCGTTTGCCGTGCCCAGACCACATGTGCAGAATGTTGGTCCTGGGAAAGGCTTCTGTGCACTGCTTTTCCTACGCAGGGCCTTAGACCGCAGGGCCCAGCCTTCTTTGGGCTGCCTTCATTTCTTTTCTTCTTTTGAGTGTATTTCTGGTTCTTTCAGACTCTAATAATGGAGGAGGACCCAGAAATTCATTTTAAGTTGTTTCGAAAGACAAGACAGGTTCACTACAGGTTTTTAGCTCCTTTTTGGGAAAAGCAGTAGACCAAAGATAAATCTCATTTACTACTATCATGGTAAGTGTAATTATAATGAGAGTTTTAGGTTTTAGAGAAAGCAAAACAGTGAGAATATAGTTTAAGACAATTGTTTCTTTTCTTTTTTTTTTTTTTGATGAGAAAGAATGGCTCTGAGCAAATATCTGTTGCCAAGTTTCCTCTTTTTGCTTAAGAAAGATTGTCCCTGAGCTAACATCTGTGCCAATCTTCCTTTAACCTTTTGTGTGTGAGATGCCGCCACGGCATGACTTGACAAGCAGTGTGTAGGTCCACGCCCGGGATCCGAACCCACAAACCCCAGGCCCCTGAAGCAGAGCACACAAACTTCACCACTACACCAGTGGACCAGCCCCAGACACTTATTTCTTTTCACTGAATGTTTGTTGTCTTTTTTTCTTCTAGGAGTTTCACTGGCTGACCCGCTCTAATATTTAAATGAAGATGCCAATGAGTGGTCTTAAGGAGTTTTCTCTTTCCTGTAAGATGGAATTTTATTTCCCACAGCAAAATTACCATAATGTTAAAATTCTTGTGCAAAAAGAAATAAAAACATTTCCAAATGACATTTTATAGTAAAGTAATTGACTAAAAACAGAAAAATAATCAGTATTATACCACAGAAGTAACCATTCACGGCTGAAAGAAGTGAGCAGGTTTTATTAAACGATAGCATTGCAGCTGCCTAACTTCTGAGTCCCACGGCAGTGTGCTTCTACATAAACCCTTATCTTAAGGTCACATATCTTTTAAAAATGTCTTCTGAAGAAAAAAGCTCCAAGAACTCTCTCATGCAGAGGCATGTTCAGGAGGCTGGAGTACGTGGGCTGTTGCTACTTCATAGTTTATCTGTTGACCACTTCATACCTTAGTCCCCCCAGTATTTAATGGGACTTGTTCTGTACTTTATGAGTTGGGTTTTTATTTTGTTTTGTTTTCCTGGAAAAAACTTACTGAGCCAAAGGAGAAGTCACACCACATCCAAACTAATAATTTCCGGGTATATTTGGATTAGCAACCTTAGCTTGTGTGTACCCCATTGAGAGCAACAGAGTCAACAGCCTTAATATATAAAGAACTCTTCTGAGTAAGAAAAATGTTAATGCACTAATAGAAAAATGGGTGAGGGCATGAATGTATGATTAACAGAAAAAATATAAATGGTCAGTAAAATTATGAGTATGAATAAATACAAATGTGTAAGTTAGACTGAAAAACCTTTTTTTGCCTATCCACTTGGCAAAGCACTTTCTAAATTATAATTTGCAACATGAGTGAGGGTGAAGTGAGATGGGCCCTGCTCGGCAGTGGTGGAAGCTGGAGTTTCTGCAGAGTAATTCTAGTCGTGCTTCTATTTGGAATCTTGAAAATGTTCATACCTCATACCTTTTGACTCAGTGAGCCTATTTAGAGAATGTATCCCAAAGAAGTAATGAAATATTTGGTCAAATATATATAAGGCCATTCAGCATAGTTTTATTTAGGAACAACGCCCCTGTTTGATAATAAGGCATGGGTTACACACATTATGATCTGTCGACATCATAAAACAAAAAATGGTGTTAAAGAACATTTATTAATGGAGAAACAATCACAGTATAATATGTGAAAAGGCAATCTACAAAATGGGTGGGTCCAGATCAGGATATACATACATATATACACATACATACACACATACACGGAGAAAAAAGATGGGCCCAAAATAAACCAAAATTTTAGTATAACTTGATGATAGGATTATAGGTAATTTTTATTTCTGCTTTATTTTTTCCCTTCTTTTACAAAATTTTTAAATCAAAATAATGATGTAATTTTCATTATCAGAAACAGACTATTTTAAAAGAATATTAGAAATGGAAAAGTATCACTTATTTTCAGGGTCATTCTTGTTTATTATCTGCACTTTTATATGAATTGGAGCATAGGCCTTTATATCAAAGCTCGACTTGTTGCACTGTCTACATCAGGTTTGTCTCCACTGGATGGTAAGGGGCACACGTGACCTCCACACCGGGGCGGACTCCAGCTTTGGGATGTGAACCTAGCAGATAGTTGCAAGGAGCTGGGGTTTTATCCGACAGGCCCCTGAAGTTGGGCCCAGTTGGCAGGTACTCCTGTGTACCTCTAAGCTATACACTAGAGAGCCTGGGCTGCGTAAGAACAGAGGGAGTATCACACCGAGTGTCAAACAAGTGTCAAAGTGGGGTTGAGAGTGGGTAGCTCCTGTACCCTCACCAGTGTCCCGCTCTGCCCGTGGAGGCTTGCCTCTGGCAGCCAAGTGTGGTACAAGATTTCACTGTAAGGTAGTGTGGAGGGCTTCATGAATATTTGTGAATTGAACTCTCGAAATCTAAATACTAGGTACGATCTGGGGAAAATGCTCCTTCCCTAGCCATATTATCTCAAGGGAAAAAACAGTGTTGGTGGGTTAATAGATTGTCCAGCAGAGGTCAGTGGGAGCATATAAAGTCCGGATTAGTCCAGGAGTACTTTGTTGACGCTGTCTGCTGACTGCTTATTTTGTAAAAGTGATCTTGAAGTTAGTCTCCGTAGGAATTTTTCCGTAGAAGCAGAAGATACTGAACGAGCCCCTCTAAAATGAATCTGTTGGTTGGTAGTCAAACTTACTTGGATAAAACTTTTGCACCTCCCAGTTTAAGAATGAACACTCTTATGTGATCCTGGGATGTGGAATACTCGAGTGCCTCATAAAAACTGAACTTTGAAAGATTATGGTTGTTTTCTTGATTTAGGAAAACTAAGAATCCAGGGTGGGAAATGACTTCTTAGGGCTAGTTCCTCTACTAATATTCTTTCACAGTCTCTCACACTTCATGGGGTTGTTTGGGGATTCACAGAGCCATCCAGAAGCTCCTAGCCCAATGCCTGGCGTGTAGAAGGCGTTCAAAAAATGCCGCTGTGCGTTAGGAAGATGCTGCTTTAGAGAAGAGGAGAACACTGGCTGGAATTATGGCCTGTTTAGCAATGTAGTTTCACTTTTCAAGTAAGTGGATCTTAAGTCCCCAAGTTGATTCATCATTTCCTGGAAAAGAGGGGCTGTGTGTTTCCACTTCCTTACACAGCCACCTGCTCTGCAGGGCTTTACTAAGTAATGGTTGAAGGATAATTCATGGTAGTTGGAAGGAGCTCAGTGGATATTTTCTGTTTATTTCGCACATGCCCCTTAGAAGCATATAAGCTCAGCTTATATGAGGTGAGTATATTTTCCTGAGAAAAAAAAGTCTCAAATCTCTTACAAAGAACTATTAGGACTTTTGAACACCAAAGGGAAATGAAGATAGCATTAAATCTAAAAATAGTTTTCTTCCTTTGCTATTTTCAAGACACTTATCTAGGCAGTAGGGAAGCAGTACGTTCCAGTGAAGAAGTGGCATGTGACTAAAATAAATGCAAACTGAGAGTGACTAGGATAGAATTTCATAGGAAGAAAGTTGGAAACCAGTTAAATTCCACATGGGAAACATGGCTGAATAACTTTGATAAAACTGACTTTGCCAACTGCTGTGGAGAGTGACATGTATGCAGAGGGAGTTTGAGTCAGCTGGGTTTTCTGGTTGTGTTTGCTGCTGCTAGTCTGAGAATGGAGTACTGTGGATAAAGAGAGTTGAAGATCCTGTGAATTCCTCCCAGAGCTCCAGTGCTCGTAAAAGTACACCTCGGACTCACATCTGACAGGCAGGCCTGCCTACACCCTGGTTTTCACTGGATTTTCTGGGATCTCCCCTCCCCTCCAAGGCCTTCTCTTCCAGGAGAGAGGCTAGCTGGTCGGTGAACCCATGGTGAATCCAGGTTGTATGGGTACCCCTCCAATCTGGGAGCAGAGGAAGACACATCTAGAAACTCCTGGATCTCCAGTTTCAGAGTTTGAAAGGAACACTTTACATTCAGGCTTAGACCTGGAAATACCCACAGAGAGATGGCATCATCCATGATCTCCTTCCTTCTATCCAGTGGTCACTAGAGCCAGCTCTGTGGAGTGGTTCATCTCCAGCCGTATGGTTCATCTCGAGGCTCCTTCCCTGGTCCTGGCATGTTCCCAGGAATTGCCTCCTCACTCCACTGGTCACGGTGGGCTCGGGAAATCAGAGCTGGTCTCCCCTTAGCCTGAGCTTTGCTCATGCCATTTCCACTGCAGTGCTCTGTGCCCTCCCACCCATTTTTGTCATGTGGAATCAGCCATATCCTTCACGATCCAGCTCAAAAGTCACCTCTTCCGTGAAGCTGTCCTGCCTCCTGGTGCTCCTACAGCACCCTGTGTGTGCCTCTGTCAGTGCTCCTACAGCACCCTGCGTGTGCCTCTGTCAGTGCTCCTACAGCACCCTGCGTGTGCCTCTGTCAGTGCTCCTACAGCACCCTGTGTGTGCCTCTGTCAGTGCTCACGATGTTCATACTGAACTGAGTTCCCATCTCCCTCCCCAACTCGACTGAGTGCCTGTGTACCCAGATGTCAGCCACTCCTCATCTACCAGGGCCTGCGTCCTCTTGCTCCTGTTTGGCCAGCTCCTCTGTGAGTTCATCCCTGAAGAGTTCACTTCCACATGGCGTATAGCAATATAAACATGGACATTTGCTTGTGGGCGAGGTGACCCGGGGGGGTTTGTATCACAAAAGCTGCAGCAAACAACTTCAGACAGGATGTAGGGTAGATAGATGAGTTACCGAGGATCAGAAACCCACTCGAGGCCTGGGTATTGGGTGAACCCAACAGTTCTTAGAGCATATGGGGGTTGGGGGTTGGGGCCATGAGGCCCTGACGTGACTGAATTTAGTTTCTACACCGGTAAAATGGAAGTCAAAATTAAAACTGAGTAACTAAAAATGAATATTTCTTTCATACTTGAGTGCTGTGTGTGGACTGAAATTTATGTCCACTACATTCATAAAACCATTTCATAATTCATAGTGCCATCCCTGCCACCCCACCCTCCACCAGCCGCTCCATCTATCCCCTTTCCCCACCACCCTCCCTTCATTATTCTTTTCCAGAATTTTCTTGCTTATCTTCACGATTATTTTTTCATATTAACTTTAGTAGCACAAAAAAAATCTGGTATTTTCATTGGAGTGTGTTTTGAAATATAGTGTACTAATAGAAAAACTTGAGGTTCAGTAAGCCCAACAGATCAGGAAATGATTGCTATTGGAAGGATAGTTTCTTATTCCCTGTTCCCAAGAGGAGAGGTCATGCCACACCACGCAGGGCCAAAGGAGAAAATGCCAAGATTTGACTCAGGCCTAGATAGGAGAACTAGTGGGTGGAAGCATTTATTGTGGTTTCCTCAGGAAGCAAGAGGTGAGGCAAGATCAACAGGTTTAGGGTTCGCTAGCTTGAATAATTTCTATGGGCTAGGGTGTAGGGGCTGCCCCTGGTTGTCTGGTACATGGCCCTGGGGTGATTAAGCAGGGGGCTAGAGGTCCCGAATGTGAGAGTCCATAAGGAGTGTGATAAAGAGGGAGGTTGGCATATGGGCTCTGGATTGGTTGATTTGCATGTGAAAGGCAAATTGTTTGCTTTCTGGGAATTAGCTAACCTGGGAGGGGGAGCCTTTTCAGGGTCAGCAAGGCCCCGGTTGTAAAAGCATCAGAAAAGAAAAGAAAAAGACATGGTTACTACAGAGTGGCATTAAATGGATATTTATAACATAGTCATATACATGTTAAACGAATATTTAGAGAATAGGATCTCAAAATATTGATTATTTCTATTCAAGAATAAGGTATCTTTGAATATATTAAAGAATTTTTTCTGTCCTTCAGTGGAGTTTTGAAGTTTTCATCATATTGACCCTATACAACTGTGGTTAAATTTGTTCCTAGACATTAATCTGTTTTGTTGCTATTGTCAATAAGTTCTTATTTCCACTATATTTATTTATAGCTATTGTTCGCATATTTTATATATTAATTCCATGCCTTAATTGATTTTTTAAGCCTCTCCTTCCATTCTTTTAGCTAGTGGCATTGGCTAGTGCTTCTAGAACAAAGCTACCTCATACTGGTGACTGTGGGCATGCACCCCTTTGCTTCTAGGTGTTTGAGAATCAGCGTACCTTTAGAAGCAGCATATCATTTATCTGCTGTCTTCCTTGAGGAGGAGCAAAAGATGACAAGAAAATCCCCCTGCAAGGAGTTACTGAGGCTGCAGAGTTTGAATGTCTTCCCCAAAGGACATAACAAGATTGGGAAAGAACCCCTACCATTTCCAAGTTGGCACTTGCAGGGGCACTAGCCTCCGTGCCCTTTAAACCATGTGTCCTTGAGGCTCCTCATCTAGGCTGTGTGCCAGCACTCATGATGATGACAGTCCTGGGCTTGGCCAACCCGGCTGTTTTCTCATGGCAGAGTTAGCACAGAGACCCTTGCAGCCTGAGGGAACACGGAGGCCCTCCAGAAGGCTCTGATCCTTGGAATGCAGGGACAGGCCCCCTTGGCAAGCATGCAGCTTTGTTCCTCTGCCTACTTAAGCCAGCTTCTCTCAGGGGGTGGTAGTGGGTGCACACTTCTTCCAGCCGGCCACTGCTGGACCTTCCCTGTGAGTAACTCCCCAATAAACCCATATGTCTCGTTCTCTGTCTCTGGGTCTTTTCTTCGGCCTCTCGGTGACCTATCCTGCACTTCTCACCCTGCTGGGCGTGTGGTGGAACTATGCTTGTGCTCGTGGGTACCTGCAATAAAAGGTGATTTCTTGGCAATTGAATTAGGGCTGGTTGGGGTTCTAGTCAATTACTTGTGGCCTAGACTTCCTTCTTTCGTGGCACTGAGACCAAGGATGGAGGCAAACTTGCTGAGAAATCTGTTCTTCTGTCATCACTTTCAGAATCTCAGACCAAGTTCCCCTAGGTGAGTCAGCAGAAGGTGACCTCCTTTCCCCCGTCTTTCCTCCCACAGTGATGTGTGGATGGTTGAGGGTGCCAGCGGGGAGGGGCATTGCTTTAGTCCAGGTCCTCTGAGAAGCAGATGCCAAGATGGGGTTAAACATGGGAGAATTTTATTAAAGGAAACATCTGTGTGAGAGAAAACAGGGGAGGGGCTGGAACAGGCTGGGAGAGCCTTCAGCCTGCGGTGCAGACCTGACCCCAGGAAAGGAGGGAGGGAAGGAAGGTTGGGTGGAAGCATCCTGGCTGCCACGCAGTCTAAGGAAGATTTGGCAGGGCTTCTCTCAGAGTCCTGTATCTCCTAGGAATGGGCCATGGCTTCCCATCCTACTGGACGCAGACATTGGAGGGGAGCAGCACGGCCTTGGGGCCATGGGCTTGGCACCAGTGCAGGTGGCAGATCTCAGAGAGCAGCGGCTGGGCTCTCGGTCAGTTCTGCTCCTTGTGGCTGCCACAGGTGCTCCTGGAGGTCTCTTCACTGTGCCTTTAGGCTGTTAGAGCTGAAAACTAGAGAGGCAGAGATTGTCAGCAGGACTTAAAATCCAAGGATCTGACCCAAGTCCACCTGCAGCTTGCTTTTCAGCTTCGGGCCGAGACTGTCCCTCTTGGACAGAGTATGGTAAGCCTGAGTTTCCATTCCTGGCTCTGCTTTGGTGGTTAAACAACCTCTCTGAGCCTCAGTTTCCTCATCTCTATACTGGGGGTAATAGAATGCCTACCTCATGTTTCCTGGAGCATATGCTATCTATAGAAATGCTTATCACGACCCCTGGTACACGAGAGCTCCTCCATCACCGTCAGCCCCTCACCCCTCACTCCCTCTTTACACCCTGGCCCCCAACCCTCACAGAGTAAAGGGTCAGGAAAAAGCTAGCTTTGTCCTGCTGTGGAACCCTCTGGTAAAGAAGTCCCCACATCCGTGGAGTTACTCTGCGCCTTGGACAGCCTGTCTGTTGCCCCCTGGGGAACTGGCCAGGGCCAACATTTAATTTGGCCGCCTTCCTTCCACACCTCAGCACAGGCCTGGGCTGTCAGAGTAAACTCAGGAAAAGACACATTCATATGAGACTAACTGAATTAGCCAGGCCAGTCTGCGGCCGGGAAGTCACGTGCTGCTTTCCCAAACCAAATAGAAATTATCTTTAGATTATTCACTGGTTGTCATTATCCATGCCACAGTTCCCTCTATTAGGGCACATCAGAGAAAATTGGCTGCAGCCAATTAATGGATATTTGGCAAGCCATTTGTCAGTAGCGGGCCTCTGTGTTCTCATTTGTGCAAAGAGTGGTTGAAATTAACCAGTGGTTCTCAACCCTGGCAGCCTGCAGAAATCACCTGGGGACCTTTTAAAAATCCTGATTCCCAGGCCACACCGCAGCCCAGGTACATCCGAATCTCTAGAGTGGGACCCAGGCACCACTATTGTTTAAAGGTCCCCAGGTGATCCCAGTGTGTAGCCCAGTCTGAGAACCAGGGAGAGATGATTTCAAAGCTTCCTTCCATCTCTAATTCCAGTGACCATGACGTTGAGGAGGGCACAGTGTACTTCTAATCTAATTCATAAAACAGGAATTGTGAGAATGAATATTCAAGCAATTTTGTAATTTTATATTGTTCTTAAATTCCCTGTTCTCAGTCGTGTTCCTCCTTGGCATCTTGGTCAGTCAATGTTTAGGCTCATAATTAATAGCTTTTTCTACATAAATGTTTGTTTACATCGTGCATCTGTCATAATCCCTTATTTTCACTTGTACAGTATGTTTTTGGCAGGTGTACATGTCACAGAATTGGTTGACTTTTCTTTATTATAATAGAAATGAACTCCTGAGCTCCATTTTTACTTGGCGTCTTCAGTGTAGAGCTCAATGAACGCTATACAGTACGTATCCACATAACCACTGCCCAGATCAAGATGTATAATGTATAATCCAGAGGGCTCCCTCCTGCCCTTTCCAGTCAACCCTCCACCCCCGAGAGGTAACCATTCTCTGACTTCCATTACCAGAGGTTGACAGTCTCTCTGGACTAAGCGCTTCGTCTAATTTAGGTTCACTCCTTCACCTCTGAGGATGAACTAATTGTCAGGGGTCTTATCAACCCGCCATCAGGGAAAGTCTGCTTCAAGCATGGCTGGTTCAATAATCTATGTGTAACAAACCATCCCCATATGTAGGGCTAAATGCAAGACATTATTATCTCTAACAGTTTTGTAGGTTGTTGGGGCTCAGCTGATTCTTTTCACCTCACTTGAGGTCGCTCATGACAGCTGGAGCTGCCAGGTCCTCTATAGGCTCCACTGGGCTGGAAGATCTGAGTTGCCTTCTTTATTCCGGGAAAGTAAAAATTCACTAAAGCTAATGACGTAAAAAAATCTGCCTAGCTATTCATCAGGCTGGATTAACAGACATGGATAAAGCCACATGCAAAGGTAATAGTAGGAGGTATTTCATCTAAGGACACACTGCAACAGGAAATGCCTAACAACCGTCTTTCTTAGTGATGAGAAACTTTGTTTTCTAAAATCATTATCAGAAACTTTTTATTTTTTTTGAGGAAGATTAGCCCTGAGCTAACTGCTGCCAACCCTCCTCTTTTTGCTGAGGAAGGCTGGCCCTGAGCTAACATCCATGGCCATCTTCCTCTACTTTATATGTGGGACGCCTACCACAGCATGGCGTGCTAAGCGGTGCCGTGTCTGCACCCGGGATCCAAACCGGCGAACCCCAGGTCACCGAAGCAGAACGTGCGCGCTTAACCACTGCGCCACTGGGCCGGCCCCTCAGAAACTTTTATCAGTAAGAATGACGAGCCCTAATTTTGCCTGGAGGAGCTAAGTCACTTGGACACAGAGAAACAGCCTTGATTTGCAACTCAGATGCAGAGTTTCTGGACACAACATTCTTCATCTATCATAACTTTACAGTATCTGAGTAAACAGGACCTTGGGGTCCGCTTCACAGTCCAGACCTGCTGTCGAATCCTTTACACGGAGCCTGCTTTGCTTTGAGCCTATTGAAACCCTGATCCAATACTAAAAATAACTGAATTGTGTGCTCTAAAATGGTGAATTTTATGGTCTGTGAATTCATGTGGCATCTCAATTTTAGAAAATGATGGACATTGAAAGAATGGGAATGCTGTATATGACTTTGATCCATTGGCACTTGCCAGGACAGCCAGGCACAGCAGTGTCTCATTCCCATTGCCCGAGTCCTAGCGGATCTCCATTGCTCCAATCTGTAACTGGGCTAGGACACTGAGACCTTCTCGAGCCCTCGTCTCCCGTCCTCTGTCTGCACCCCACTTCTCGAGCCACCTCATCGCTCCTCACACAGTGCACGTATATTCTCCACATCTTTGCATGAAAATTGTTGGCTCTTAATGTCACTTTACACTGAGTTTCCTTGATGACTTCAATTTAATAAAATGGTTTTTCAATTCTAAAATGAACAAACAAAAACCCCACTTCATTTATGTTCCACCTAAACTCCACCCCTCCCTCAAATCCTGTACTAATTCTACCCTTTTTGGTGAGACGCCCCGCACTGCCTCTGGGGTACAGTCTGTCTCATTGCAACAGATCAATAAGCCTGACTTTTTCAGACTGCAGGTTTGTTCCTGTTGGTCACATGCTGGTTGGTTCTAGGCCCACCCTGGCACCTCGGCACTCCTCCACGTGGTCTCTCTCTGTGAGCAGTGTCTTCCCCTCCAGGGCCTCTCCACATGGCTTCTCTCTGCAGCTGGTAAGCTGGGCTCTTCACAGGGCAGCTGACTTCCATAAGGACTAAAGTAAAAGCTGCCAGCCTTTCTTAAGATTTAGGCCTAGAAGTGCCAGGGTTGCTTTTGCTGCGTTCTCTTGGTTAGAGTGAGTGACAGGGCCAACTCGGATTCAGTGTGGGAGGGGACTACACAGGGACACAACGGTGGGGAGGTGTGGTTCACTGGGGGCCATCTTTGGAAGCCAGCTTCCACAACTGTTCCCTCTCCTCATGGCAGCCCCGTCCTAAGGTTTCATCCGCCTTGGGTTTCAGCCCCTCGTCCTGTTAATCTACAAATAGCATCCACTCTTTGCAATCTTCCAGGGCTCTTCCTCGTAGGAATCCGCTCATTCTTCCTTGTCCCTCTGGGGACATGGGGAGTTTCTTGCCACATTCCCTGCTCTATGCTGGGATGTCCAGGTCTCTGCAGGCCTCTCTCAGGCCCATCTGCCTGGACTTCTCCCTCAGATGTTGTAATGTTCCCGTCAGGTGACATGTTGGATGTGACTTCTCCTTGCAGTCCATGCTCTGGGGAGTCAAGCAATGGCTGCTTCTGCTCAGGGATTCCCCAGACTAGGGTGACCTACCTACCCCCTAAGGTAGTGAATGCCACTGACTCGAGGAATGGAGGGCTTTGGGAAAACAAGACAAAAATGTAGAAGAAAAAATGGCTAAAATCTCAGTACAGTCATGTGCCACGTAATGACATTTCAGTGAACAATGGGGCACATAAAGGATGGTGATTCCAAAAGACTAGTACCATGTAGCCTAGGTGTACTTAGGCTATACCATCAAGCTTTGTATAAGGACGCTATGATGTTCTCACAGTGACGAAATCACCCAATGATGCATTTCTCAGAACGTATCCCTGTCATTAAGTAATGCATGACTGTATTATAGCATAACTTTTTTTGTGAGAAAAATTGGCCCTGTGCTAACATCTGTTGCCAGTCTTCCTCTTTTTGCTTGAGGAAGACTTGGTGAGCTAACGTCTGTGCCCATCTTCCTCTTCTTTATGTGGGATGCCTCCACAGCATGGCTTGACGAGTGGTACTAGGTCCTTGCCTGGGATCCAAACCCACAAACCCTGGGCTGCGGAAGTGGAGTGTGCAAACTTAACCACTATGCCACTGGGCTGGCCCCCACTATAACACTTTTAAAGAAAGCTCCAACAGTGAGGGCTGTTCTGTTTTAGGTAGCAATTAATGTTGATTATCGGTATTGTTGTGATCTGAATTTGAGGTAATGATAATGATAGTCAAGTTTGCATAACCCTTAAGAGCTTTCATACACATAATTTTATTTCATCTTCACAGCAACCTTTTGAGAAGAGCAATTATTATTATCCCCATGTTACAGATAAGGAAATGGGCTCAGGGAAATTAAGTGACTTTTCTATGATCACATATTGTATGGTTTTATCTTGAAGGGAAAATTTTAAAAGAGAAAAGATGTAAAAGAGAACAAGTGGGCCTATGATTTCGAATTGAGAGCTTTTGTATTTTTCCATTTTGATTATCTCGCAAAATACTGGGGTTAAAATTTAGAGAAAAAAAAACTCAAGATAACCTAAAGAAGAACAGTGGCAAACTATAAGAAACAGCAGCGATAAAGGGATAAAGAAATAGGGTAAGCCCAGCTTCTCAGCAACCATAACACGTGGCAATGTGCCTGCCTGCGTGCAGCTGAAGCTGCGCCTCAAATTCCTGCCGACATGGAACTGAACAGACCAGGAGACAGCGCTCACGAGACCCAGCAGAATGAGAGAGCAAGTGCTCACCAAAGACTTTGGCTTTGGGGTCTTTGAAAATTGCTTCCCAATAGATCTTTTAATACATATTGATTCGGCCATTAAACCATTTCATAATAGACACTTTACATTATTATTTTTTAAAAGCCAGACTCCATTTTAAATAAAAATAGACCACTAGCTGGCTGGCGAGAGATCGCCAACAAAATAATGCTATATATTGGTGTTATTTTCTTTTTTTCTTTTTCTCTAAATGTGTTTATAATTGTACACCAGGACTAACAAGTTGGAGCTATTTGAATATAAGTCATCTCAGCTTTCTTTGACAACATGACTCAACTTGGGTAAATAGGGTTGAGAATGATCCAGAGAAAAGTAGAACAAATTGGCTATTTATGGAACCAACTAATAATATGAATGGAAATACTTTTAGCACATGATCTTTCCAGGAATCTCCCAGACTGACTGAAATAGGACAGGAATAAAAATGGACAATTACTATAGAAGGTCATTTGCACACTGGGTGCTACCACCTATCAGTTGCCTTGAGTTTGTGAAGTTCCTAATTCAACAACTGTTGGGGCCGGCCCGTGCCGAGTTGCTAAGTTCGTGCACTCTGCTTCGGTAGCCCAGGGTTTCGCTGGTTCAGATCCTGGGGACAGACCTAGCGCAGCTCATCAGGCCATGCTGAGGTGGCGTCCCACATAGCACAACCAGAGGTGTTCACAACTAGAATACACAACTATGTACTGGGGGTGCTCTGGGGAGAAGAAGAAGAAGAAAAAAAAGAAGATTGGCAACAGATGTTAGCTCAGGTGCCAATCTGAAAAAAAAAAAAACTGTTAAGCTTTAAAAATGGAATTCAAATGGATATGTAAGGGGGGAATTGTTACTGGGGAATTGGAGTGTGTAAGAAAGATAGAAAAAAGAGTAATCAGATATATTTTTAAATTGACCTCGATTCAAAATATGTTTTTGAATTTGCAAGCCACAGGCCTCTTCTAGGATGCCTCAGTTCTGAGAATTTGTGCACCAATAAAGGGAAATGCAGTTACAAACAAAAATTTGAAAATATGGCTATATCTACTTTTAGGGTAGATGTAACATTTGAAGGGATGTTTAAATGTGAGAAACATAGGGAGAAGACACGAGACGAGAAGAGCACTGTTACAAAATTAGAATTTCCCAAGGAAGTTGTAAGTAAGTTTGTCCAGAATTCCTTCCTCAAAATGGTCATCTGGATAAGAATGCCCCAATAATTCAATCACTGAAGATACATTCATTTTACTAACTGAACCCTTAGACCAGTGGTTCTTAAAGTGTGGCCCATAGCAGCAGCAGCATAGCACCAACCCCTAGAAACATAAGAAATGCAAATCCTTTGGGGGCCAGCCCCATGTTATAGTGATTAAGTTTGGTGCACTCCACTTAAGCGGCCTGGGTTCACGGATTTGGATCCCAGGTGCAGACTTATACCACTAGTCAGCCATGCTGTGGCAGCAACCCACAAATAAAGTAGAGGAAGATTGGCACAAATGTTAGTTCAGGGCTAATCTTCCTCAGCAAAAAAAAAAAAAGGAAAAAAGCAAGCAAATCCTCACTGAACTTCCAAGATGCTCTGAGTCAGCAACTGAGAAATCTGTGCTTTAACAAGCCCTTTGGATGATCCGACACATGCTAAAGTTAGACCCATTTACCCCAGGTTCTTAAGTTTTTAGTTTCAGGCATCTAAGAGAGAAAACTTGGGCCATTTTTCTCCTGTCCAGGTGTGCATTGATGTCTGGCCTCATTTCCAAAGCATAGGCTGTCAGAAGGAGAGGGAAGTGGTGTTGGGTGTGAATTGGTTCTGTGCCACAGTGGTATACAAGTTGGAGGAAAGACTGCTGGGCTCCAGAGAAGGACCAGGATGTGTGCCCTCTGCAGATTCAGTACAGAGGGCTGATGAGGATCAATTTGCATATAAGGAACCAAGAAGCCTCATGAGAAGGAAGTCAACCCCTCAGGAAAGAGAAAGTTGGTATGCACAAGCTTGATTCAAGAAGAGCAGGCGACGGGCCAGGCTAGTGGTGCAGCGGTTAAGTTTTCACATTCCACCTCAGAGGCGCGGGGTTGGCTGGTTCAGATCCCAGGTGCTGACTTACAGACTGCTTATCAAGCCATGCTGTGGCGGGCGTCCCACATGTAAAGTAGAGAAAGATGGGCACGGATATTACAAGGAGCCGGGGTCTCTGAAGATCCTCTGGCCCCAGCCACACCTTCAGAGAGCTGCAGAGAGTGAGCTCCTGGACCACCTGCACCAGGCCACGGATTGCCCTGGCGCCGCCCTCTGCCCCTCCCATCATCCACATTTGCATTAGAGCCCTCAGAAGGGGAGGATCTAAAGTCACTGGGCTCTCTCCATAGGGGTGGGAGAGCATTTCCCCCCTTTAGCCTGCAGACCACCCTTGCAGGGCCAGAGGGAGGAGCAGTGGGAGTAGATACACTGTAAACATGACAGAGGACGTCTCTCTGCTGCCCGGCATTGTGGCACCCAGAACGCCTTTCCCCGGGGCTAAAAGAGCCACGGATGAGCTGTAATGAGCAGGAGCCCCACGTTTCCAACCCCTTGTGAAGGATGCATCAGGATGAACGGGCTAGCACTCTTTGCCCTTAGATTGAACAAGAGAGCATCCGGAATCAGAAGGGAGAGATGGAGGGCGTTAGGGCCTGAAGTTCCCACAGGAGAACTGAGCTCTTATTACGACCCATCATACAGCCAAGCCTGGAGAAACCCGTGTTACAAAGCCAAAGGCTGCAGTTGTGTTGGTGGCACCTCTATTTCAGTCTTATTGCACTTTAAATGCTTCTCCCCTAGCTTTATTGAGGCATAATTCTGTTTTTAATGTTTGATGAACCAATTTTAATTTTTGTTTTCCATAATGGCTGTACCAATTTACATTCCCACCGATGGTGCACAAGGGTTCTCTTTTCTCCACATCCTCCACAACACTAGTTATCTTTGTCTTTTTTATTTTTTTTTGCTGGGAAAGATTTGCCCTGAGCTAACAGTTGTTGCCAATTTTCCTCTATTTTTTTTTCCTCCCCTAAGTCCCAGTATTTAGTTGTATATTCCAGCTGTAGATCCTTCCAGTTCTTCTATGTGAACTGCCACCACAGCATGGCTACTGACAGACAAGTGGTGTGGTTGCACTCCCAGGAACCGAACCTGGGCTGCTGAAGCTGAGTGCACCAAACTTTAACCACTAGGCCATCAAGACTGGCTCTTGTTTTTTTGATGACAGCCATTCTCACCGGCATGAGGTGATATTTAATTGTGGTTTTGATTTGCATTTCCGTGATGCTTAGTGATGTTGAGCATCTTTTCATGTACCTGTTGACCATTGGGGTGTCTTTGGAAAAATGTCTGTTCAGGACCTTTGCCCATTGTTTGATTGGGTTATTTGTATTCTTGTTTGAATTATTTGAGTTCCTTATATATTTTGGACATGAACCCCTTAATCAGATATATGATTTGCAAATATTTTTCCCGTTCTGTAGGGTGTCTCTTCATTCTCTTGATTGTTTCCCTTGCTGTGCTGTGCAGAAGCTTTTTAGGTTAATGCAATCTCATTTTACTACTATTGTTTTTGCTGCCTGTCATATCCAAAAAATCATTGCACATACCAATATCAAGAAGCTTTTTCCCTGTTTTCCTTCTAGTAATTTTATAGTTTCAGACCATATGCTTTAGTCCTTAATCCACTTTGAGTTGATTTTTGTATGGGTGTGAGATAAGGGTCCAATTTCATTCTTCTGCATGTGGATATCAAGTTTTCCCACCACCATTTATTGAGGAGACTGTCCTTTCCCCATTGTATGTTGTTGGCATTTTTGTTGAAGATCAACTAATGGTAAATGTGTAGATTTATTTCTGGGCTCTCTATTCTGTTTGATTGACCTATGCACCAGGTCCATCCTGTTCAGAACAGTTTAATACAGCTTTGGAATGTATTTTGAAATCATGTAACGTGATGCCTCCAGCTTTGCTCTTCTTGCTCAAGATTGGTTTGGCTATTCAAGATCTTTTGTGGCCCCTTACGAATTTTAGGATTGTTTCTTCTACTTCTGTAAAAAGTGCCATTCGAATCTTGATAGGGATTGCATTAAATTTATAGATGGGCGCAGGTAGTATGAACATTTTAACAATATTCATTCTTCCAATCCATGAACCCAGGGTATATTTCCATTTATTTGTGTCTTCTTCAATTTCTTCCATCAATGATTTATAGTTTTCAATGTACAGATCTTCCATCTCCTTGGTTAAATTTATTCCTAAGTATTTTATTTTCTTTGATGCTATTGAAAATGGAGTTTTCTTAATTTCTTTTTCAGATATTTCGTTATCATATAGAAATACAACTGATTTTTGTATGTCGATTTTGTATCCCATGACTTTACTGAGTTCGTTTATTAGTTCTAACAGCTTTTCTGTGGAGTCTTTTAGGTTTTCTGTATATAAGATCATGTCATCTGCAAACAGAGAGAATTTTACTTCTTTTGGATGCCTTTTATTTCTTTTTCTTGCCTAATGGTTCTGGCTAGGACTTCTAGTACTATACTAATAGAAATGATGAGAGTGGGCACTCTTGTCTTGTTTCTGATCTTAGAGGAAAAATTTTCAGCTTTTCACTGGTTGAGTATGATGTTAACTGTGAGCTTGTCATATATAGCCTTTATTTTATCATGCTTTTTAAAAAGCATTTTGTAAGAAGTTTGGGGTTTTCTGTGGGCAAATGGGAAAATCAAATGAGATATAAGATTTTATTCAAAGAGGAAAACTCAGTTAGGATAATGCTGTGGATTGACCCTCATATAGTGGGAGAAGTTGAAAGATCTGAATTTGCGGTGCTTTAGGGGCATTAATGGATATAAGACACCAAAGAGACAAGAAATAATAAGTACTGATAACCAGTTTATTGAACGTTTTAGGCTCCTAAATAAGCTTTATCACATTCCCCCTTTCACAGATCTCAGGCAATAGTTCAAGCAAGAATCACAGCTTTTGCTGTCAGTTTCAGGTATTAATGAACTCTCATTTCCGGGCTTTAGAAAGTCCAGCCCAATCTATACCAGAACTTCACCTCTCATTTGAATCAACGGGTGTTAGGTGTCCACACCTAGAAAGAGGTTCCAATCCTCTCAGTATGCTTGATACTAGGTAGCTGAAACCTGATCTGTTTCCTGTGCCTAGACCAGCACCGTGGTAGAAAAATGCCCTTAATACACCCGCTCCATAGTGGCGTCCTTTCTCCTTGGGATAGGGCAGGGCTAAAGGGAGCCATGAGTACTCTTCTCCTCCCATCCCACCAGGAGTTCATAAGCAAGTTGCCTTGTATATCAAAGAGTCCAAACATTCCCACATATAGGCTGAGAGGGGGACCAGCATTCTTTAAGCAATGTGTGTACCAGGCACTCTCTACACGGTAATTCCTCTGATTCTCACAAAACTACTTTGCAAGTGAGGAAGTGAAAGCTCAGACAGGCTTAGCAACTTGCCCATGATCACACAGCCAGGAGATGGACTTGAATCTGGTCCTTCTGAATTGTGTTAACCCCCAAATCTGTATGTCAAAGCTCTAATACTCAGTACCTCAGAATGAGACTGTATTTGGAGATGGGGCCTTTAAAGAGGTGATTATGTTCACATGAGGCTTCACGGGTAGGCCCTAACCCAATCTGACTGGTGTCCTTATAAGAAGAGGAAATTTCGATAGACACCAGGGATGTCTGCGCACAGAGGAAAGACCATATGAGCACACAGCAAGAAGGTGGCTATCTACCAGCCAAGGAGAGAGGCCTCAGAGGAAACCAAATCTGCAGACACCTGGGTCTTGGACTTCTACCCTCCAGATCTGTGAGAAAATACGTCGTTGTTAAGCCACCCAACCAATGGCATTCTGTTGTGGCAGCTGTAGCAAATGAATACACGCAGCTGATGCATTTTCCAGACATCGTGCAGAGCATCATAGACTATAATGGAGGGTATGGCAGCCTCTTCCCCTCTGAAGACTATTTCTCAGGAGTTGTTGACATCACGTTTCCTGAAGCCAGGATTGGGCAGAGCTGGTCCTTTTGTTCCAGGCCAGGTGGCATGCCTCATGTGGGAGGTGTCTGGCACGTGGTGGAGAGAGCTCAGGGGAGGCAGGTGGGAGCCCAGGCACTCACCCAGTCACCAGCTCACACGGGGGACTCTGGAACCTCACGTTCACAGGCCGGACTGTGGAAAGATGCCTTAAAGCCTCTGCAGCTACAAATCTATGCTTCCTTTGGCAAGGGGCAAGCCTGCTCTGAGGCTTTGCAAAGGGAATCTTGGCCCAGGCTGAATTACTCTCAAGGTTTTGGATATATGGCAATGTAGTTTATCTATCTTGTGAAATCAATTCATTGATTCATTCAACACGTATTGAGGGCCTACTGTGTGTCAGATTTGACACTTGGGGGAATAAAGAAATGAAGGAGTCATGGGCCTTATGCTCAAGGAATTAATAATCTACTTGGAGAAATGAAACATGTACCTAAATAACTATACTGCAAGGTTGAAAGCACAGACTAGAGCCACATTTACATTTACACATATACATATACACAAATGTAAATATTCTTACTTCTGAATAGTTTAGATCACTCCTACCACATGGCAAGGCATTGTGTAAGGCATTTTAGAAGCAATATATTGAATCCATAATGTCAAAGCCACCCAGGGCCACCCCCTTCTAAATCCACGTCCCCAAGCCCTCCAAAAGAAAAGGAGTTGTCAGTCTGGTTGGTCAGAACCCAGGACATTCATAGGGCCATTTTGCTCATGGGTAGGGTCACTCTGCCTTAAAGACCAGCTCTGCAGCCTGGGCTGCCTATGTTTCTCCTGTGCACGCTGTCAGGAGGCTTCCTAGGGGCTGCTCGCCCAGGTCTTGTCTCTGTTCCACCCTCCTCATTCTTGTCCCTGGAGGAGAGGCAGGCAGACCCCCAAAGAAGTATGAGGCATTTTAGGAATTAAAATGGCCATCTCGATTCCTTGGGGAGGAAGCAGGCAACACTCTGTGGCTTCCAGGCCTAACCCACACCCCCAGCTCAGTTTTTGCCAGAATCTGTCTTGGTTGTTAGCACAATTAATAGTGTCCCCGATTCCCACTTGGCCACTAAGGCTTGCACGGAGCCCCTAGTCAGGCGTCCTGAGCGGGAGAGATGAGTCCTGAGATCTGGCTATTCCTCGTCTAAGGAACCTCGAGGTTAATCCCTAACACTTCATCGGAACCCCGTAAGAGAATGTTACTTGTACTGAACTCCCGAGAGTTTCCTCAGCTAGTGAGTGGCTGAGCCAGGATTCCAACCAGCTCCTACCTGGCTTTACGCCATGGTTCTCTTGCTGCCATGTACACTGCCCTCCAAGTGCCAAGAAGGAAAATCAGGGAACACACTAGGAAAGTTCCCAGGAGGGAACACATCCTTCCCGGCACAGTCCTCATGGAGGAGGGAACCTTGACACTTGGGGGAACTGGGAGAGTTTGGACACGAAGGGGTGGGGGCATGGCTCTCCGAGTGAGAGGGAAGAGCAGGGATTCTGGAAGAGGCCAGCAGGCTGAGGAAAACTCAAGGCAAACCATCCCTGCTGGCAACTCTCAGCGTGAGCAGGAGCTGGAACGCACTCAGCACATATAAAATGGCCCCCTATTGTCCAGTCATTCGAATTTGGAAGTGACCTTCTGGTATCCAGGCCACCAAAATCTGCCTGCGTCTACCATCTTAGCTCAGCTCATTCTATTTCCCACTGAGGCCTCTCTGACCAAGAGGCTTTGCCACTGGCCCTGGAAGGGCCATGATCACGCCCACTCTGTGCCCTGGGCCGGGGCTGCTCCCCTCACCTGCCTCCCCATTCCCTGTGGTGTCTGGACCCGGGGCTGGATAGTGTGGGGTAAAGAACACAGGCTTCGGGATAGGCAGCCAGCTTTGTGTTCTAGCTCAGTGGTCCTGGCCACTTGCCTAAACTGTCTGTGTCAGCCTGTTTCTTCGTCTCTAACACAGATTTGGTAACATCTGCCTTGTGGAGCTGCCATGAGGCTTGTAAGAAATAAAACGTGTACAAGCAAAATGGGTGTTTAGTGAACAGTGAAGCTGATGGGTATCAGTACTTTTACCCCTTAGGGTTAGAATTGCCTCAGACTCTTCCATGAATCTACAGTGAGAACTATACTCAAAACTCATCTCTTACTTCTTCATCCCTTACCTCTTACCTCCCTTCATAGAGGCCCTCCTGATTAATTCTCTCTCTCCATTATACTGCATTACATTTGTTGACAAAAATAATCCATAACCAATCTATAAATGAAAATTTGGGTGAGTTTATTCTGAGCTGAAATCTGAGGATTATAACCCGGGAGAGTCTTTCCACAAAGGAACAGACCACTCCAAAGAAGTGGGGGTATACAGGTTGGTTATATACCCTCAAAGAGGATGTTTCACATATAACTGAAATGTCCCTTTTACAATAGTCACGAGGCTGCTCTGTCGGCACAGCGATTGATGGAAACAGTAGATAGGTCTGCTGTCTCGGTGAACCCCGCAGGGTGGCAGGTCTGTTGCCTCGAGCTGGGCGGTCACAGATGAGCACTGCAATCAGTTCCCAGCCTAAAGAAAGATGCTTAATGTTTAAGGAGATGCCAATGTTGGGAGGGGGAGGGAAGTTGCACCTTTATCTCAAAATGTCTAAGCAGATATACAATGCATGCTCAATGGCCACAGTCATACAACAGATTATAAGAGAATACTACAAAAAACTATATGCCAACAGAATGGATAACCTAGAGGAAATGGATAAATTCTTGGACTCCTACAATCTCCCAAAGCTCATTCAAGAAGAGGCAGACAATTTGAACAGACCAATCACAAGGAAAGAGATTGAAACAGCAATCAAAAACATCCCAAAGAATAAAACCCCAGGACCAGATGGCTTTCCTGGGGAATTCTACCAAACTTTCAGAGAGGATTTAATACCTATCCTTTTCAAGCTATTCCAAAAAATTAGGGAAGATGGAACACTTCCTAACACATTCTATGAGGCCAACATCACGCTGATACCAAAACCTGACAAGGACACCACGAAAAAAGAGAACTACAGGCCAATATCACTGATGAACATAGATGCAAAAATTCTAAACAAAATTTTGGCAACCAGAATTCAGCAATTCATCAAAAGAATCATACATCAGGATCAGGTGGGATTCATACCAGGGACACAGGGATGGTTCAACATCCGCAAATCAATCAACGTGATACACCACATCAACAAACTGAGGAATAAAAACCACATGATCATCTCAATAGATGCAGAGAAGGCATTTGACAAGATCCAACAGCCATTTATGATAAAAACTCTGAACAAAATGGGCATAGAAGGAAACTACCTCAACATAATAAAGGCCATATACGACAAACCCATAGCCAACATACTCAATGGGCAAAAACTGAACGCCATCACCCTAAAAACAGGAACGAGACAAGGATGCCCTCTATCACCACTCTTATTTAACATAGTACTGGAGGTCCTGGCCAGAGCAATCAGGCAAGAAAAAGGAATAAAAGGAATCCAAATAGGGAGGGAAGAAGTGAAACTCTTGCTGTTTGCAGACGACATGATCTTATATACAGAAAACCCCAAAGAATCCATTGGAAAACTGTTAGAAGTAATCAACAACTACAGCAAAGTTGCAGGGTATAAAATCAATTTGCGTAAATCAGTAGCATTTCTATACTCCAGTAATGAACCAACAGAAAAAGAACTCAAGAATACAATACCATTCACAATCACAACAAAAAGAATAAAATACCTTGGGGTAAATTTAACTAAGGAAGTGAAGGACCTATATAATGAAAATTACAAGGCCTTTCTGAAAGAATTGGATGACGACATAAGGAGATGGAAAGACATTCCATGTACATGGATTGGAAGAATAAACATAGTTAAAATGTCCATTCTACCTAAAGCAATCTACAGATTCAATGCCATCCCAATCAGAATCCCAGTGACATTCTTTAAAGAATTAGAACAAAGAATCCTAAAATTCATATGGGGCAACAAAAGACCCCGAATTTCTAAAGCAATCCTGAGAAAAAAGAACAAAACGGGAGGCATCACAATCCCTGATTTCAAAACATACTACAAAGCTACAGTAATCAAAACAGCATGGTACTGGTACAAAAACAGGTGCACAGATCAATGGAACAGAAGTGAAAGCCCAGAAATAAAACCACACATCTATGGACAGCTTATCTTTGACAAAGGAGCTGAGGGCATACAAGGGAGAAAAGAAAGTCTTTTCAACAAATGGTGCTGGGAAAACTGGAAAGCCACATGTAAAAGAATGAAAATTGACCATTCTTTTTCACCATTCACCAAAATAAACTCAAAATGGATCAAAGACCTAAAGGTGAGACCTGAAACCATAAGGCTTCTGGAAGAAAACGTAGGCAGTACACTCTTTGACATCAGTATTAAAAGGATCTTTTCGGACACCATGCCTTCTCAGAGAAGGGAAACAATAGAAAGAATAAACAAATGGGACTTCATCAGATTAAAGAGCTTCTTCAAGGCAAATGAAAACAGGATTGAAACAAAAAAAACAACCCACTAACTGGGAAAAAATATTTGCAAGTCATATATCTGACAAAGGCTTAATATCCATAATATGTAAAGAACTCTCGCAACTCAACCACAAAACATCAAACAACCCAATCAAAAAATGGGCTGGAGACATGAACAGACATTTCTCCAAAGAAGATATACTGATGGCCAATAGGCACATGAAAAGATGCTCATCATCACTGATCATCAGGGAAATGCAAATCAAAACTACACTAAGATATCACCTTACACCCGTTAGAATGACAAAAATATCTAAAACTAATAGCAACAAATGTCGGAGAGGTTGCGGAGAAAAAGGAACCCTCATACACTGCTGGTGGGAATGCAAACTGGTGCAGCCACTATGGAAAACAGTATGGAGATTCCTCAAAAAACTAAAACTAGAACTACCATACGATCCAGCCATGCCACTACTGGGTATTTATCCAAAGAGCCTGAAGTCAGCAATCCCAAAAGTCCTGTGCACCCCAATGTTTATTGCAGCACTGTTTACAATAGCCAAGACATGGAAGCAACCTAAGTGTCCAGCAACAGACGAATGGATAAAGAAGATGTGGTACATATATACAATGGAATACTACTCAGCTGCAAAACAGAACAAAATCATTCCATTTGCAATAACATGGATGGACCTTGAGAGAATTATGTTAAGTGAAATAAGCCAGCAAGAGAAAGACAATCTATGTATGACTCCACTCATAAGAGGAATTTAAAACTATGGACCAAGAACAGTTTAGTGGATACCAGGGGAAAGGTGGGGTGGGGGGTGGGCACAAAGGGTGACGTGGTGCACCTACAACATGACTGACAAACATTAATGTACAACTGAAATTTCACAAGATTGTAACCTATCAATAACTCAATTAAAAAAATTTTTTTTAATGTAAAAAGAGAAATCTTTGCCTAATCCAAGGTCACTAAGATTTTCTCCTGTTTTCTTCTAGAAGTTTAATAGTTTTAGCTCTTACGTTTAGGTCTGTGATCTATTTCGAGCTAATTTTTATGTATGGGGCAAGGTAAGGTCTAAGGTTCATTTTTGTTTGTTTTGCATTTGGAAGACCAATTTTCCCAGCACCATTTGTTGGAAAGACTACCTTATTGGTTGTAATGACTGTATACTGTTTCATTGAATGGAGGTCCCATGATTTATTGAATCAATCTCATACTCATGGAGAGTTAGGCTGTTTCAAATCTGAGGCTGTAATGAACATCCTTGCACTTAAATGACAGGGCAGTTGAATGAGTATTTCTGTGGAATTTCTTGGTCAAATGACATGTGCATGCTAAGTGTTGTGGGTAGGTACCCCCAGATTGTTCTTCACTATACACCCCCACCTACTAGGCCTGAGAGGGAATGCTCTAACTTTGATGGGCTTTATTGGTGTAAGCCTTTCACAAATCTCAAATAATTTCCTTCTGGACAAATCTAATAGCCTGTATTATTAGATTATGAAAGATTCAGAGCCTTTCCAGGAGAGTTTGAAGAAAGATGATAATTTCTGCCTCGGTCAGTTAGGGTAACCTCATAAGAAACAGACTCATAAAATACAGGGTACATGGGAAGTGGAAATTTACAAAAAACTGTTTAATAAGTATTGGGGGCTTACAAACACCTGTGCTGGGGCCTTCGCAAAGGGTAAATGTTGTAACTTTACATCAGCAGTGACTTGCCCCCAGTGGCCTGAATGTGTCCATTCAGCCTCCTGTTTGCAGGCCCTAACTCTGGGCGGCCGTCTGTACACATTCCCTCTCACTCTCTCACCATACTCACCAAAGCCCTCCCTTGTACCAGGTGCATGCCAGCCAGCTGTATGTGCAAAGGCACAAAGGGGTGCTGGGAAATGCAAGTTGCTCAGTGTGTCTGGAGCACAAAATTATGCCACTTTTCCTACTTTCTTTTCATCCCACAATAGTGCGATTTGATCAAATTAACTGACATTGTTGAGGACCTATTAGGTGACAAGGACCGTCCTGGGGTACACAGAGCTCTCAGTCAGTCCTCCATCTTTAGGGCAATTAATACAGGTTAAATAGCAACACAAGGTGGTTTAGAGGCACTTCAAAACCAATACCAGCAGGTGTGACAGGCAGGACATATTGACATGATTTTTGTCAGTCATGAAATGTGTGTGCTGAGAGAAGGAAGAAGTCACTCTTGCTTTGCCGAAGAGGAAGCAGAGCTTGATGGTGAAAGTTCAGACTCTGGTACCAAGTTCCTCAAGAATTACCTTCCTCCCAGGTAGACTGCATCTTCTCCAAGCCACCACAAGCCCACTGCTGGGGCTGTAGGTTTCAAGACTCAACAGGAGCAAGTCTGCAAATTTCCTGGTTGGGTTTAGCCAACAATCACAGGTCCTTCTGTTAAACATTTTGGGAGCAGGTAAATGGGGATACCCACTCTTTAAGCTGTCCTGTTAATTTTGAATGTAACCCAAGTCTATTTGTCACATTTTCAAAAGCTTTTCTTATGAACTCTGTATCAGTTAGCTATTGCTGCGTAACAAATCATCCTAAAACCTAGTGGCTTAAACAATAGCCGTGTTCTTTGCCCACAAATCTGTATTCTGGGCTAGTTTCTTCTAGGCAGTTCTTTAGCTGGTCTCACCTGGAGTCACTTCTGTGACCGCCATCATCTGGAGACCTAAATGGGACTAGATGATCCAAACTGGCCTCACTCACATGGCTAATGACTCATCTGAGATGGCCAGACAGCTGGGGGCCTTTCCCTGTTGCCTGTCCAGTAGTCCAGACTTTTTTATGTGGCAGTTTGTTTCCACGAAGAGGCAAAGGCAGAAGCTGCCAGGCTTGTTAAGGCCTCAGCCTGGAAATGGCACAGTGTCACTTGTGCCACACTCTATTGGTCAAAGCCAATCACAAGGCCAGCCCAGTTGGACCGGAGGAGAAATAGACTCCACCTCTTCTTGGGAAGACCGGCATGGGCATACAGGGATGGGGGAGATTTTTGGTGGCCATTTTTGCACCTAATCTACCACTGCTCCCTGGGTTTCATTTTTGCTGTCTCTATATACAAATTTTAATTCAGCCCATGTTACTGCATTTAACCTTTCCAACAAACCTTTAAAAGAACATTGCCTCCATTTTATGATGAGAAAACTGAGGCTTAGAGAGGTCAAACAATTTGTCCACTGTCACAGCAGAGCAGGGAGTCAAGCTGGACCGATGCTAGCGCTATGGAGTATCGGCTTCTGCTGTGCCTTCCCCAGAACTAGGGTCGGTGCTCTTCCTCAGGGAGGCCCACCCTGGAGTCCAGTAACCACCAAACCGTTTCCGAATTAACTTCCATGAGGTACGGGGAGTATGTTATGTAAATTAAAGCAAAGTGGACAACTCTCTGGATGTTTTAATTATTTTAGTAATCTAAGGATCCCTATAACAGACTTTATAACCTCTCAAGAGGTATTCATTTAAGGATGCAATACTTTCATTTGAAGAATTTTGTCCAGCCAAAGATCAAGTCTTTGATGCTATTTCTCCAAATATAGTTTGATAATCATTCACTCTTTCCTTTTATTTTGCTTTGCCTAGGCTAAAAGCTGGCAGCTTCTGGAGAAAGAACACTTTTTCATGGAGAAAGCTGTTTGGGAAAATCTAAACTCCCCCCTCCTCTTTTTTTACTGGATGATTAAAGAAAAATAATCCAAGGTCAGCTTTACATTTGTCACCCAGTGGGTGAAAATGTCACAGGCTGACCACGGAGGGATTTGTCTCCATGGAAATTCTGTTTTCAGCAGGAGAGTTGATTCCGTGATGCTGTAGACACCTCAGTGCTGAGCAGGTAGATGCCGATGGACAATCCATCAGGGACTCTATCTGCCCTTGAGGACTGCGGCTACTGAACATTTTGGACTTGGCTGCCTTTTCATCACTTCTTCCATAGCGGCTGATCTCAGTCTCCAAAACAGAAAATTCTCACATCTTAATTTTACCGTGGGCATTTGATCCAGTGCTTGAGATAAATATAACCCTGTGTAGTACGGAGAAGGTTTAATGGGAAATGGTTGGCATTCTTTCTTGGTCAAGGCCTGGGGAAAGGAGAGAGGGAGAGAGAGAGGGAGGGAGAGAGAGAGAGAGAGAGAGAGAGAGAGAGAGAGAGAGAAGGAGAGAGAGAGAGGGAGAGGCAAACAGCAGTGAGGGAGACAAAAGCAGAGATAAGCAAGGCTCCACGGCAGCCTTGCCTCCAGAACTTGACACTGGCCAGACCCCAGCCAGCATGGTTGTCCTGAATCCAATGACTTTGGGAATTTATCTTCAGCTTTTCTTCCGCTTTATCGTGTCGCAGCCCACTTTCATCAACAGCGTCCTCCCAATTTCAGCAGGTAAATGATGACCACAACTTTCCTCTCTTCCATCTGTTGGGGGCAGGGGAGGAAGAAAGATCGCTTTACAATGTGTCCTGATATTTTTCCCATTCTACTGTCTGTGGAGGGAGGCTGGGGGCAGACGGTCAACCCAGCAGCGTCCTGTCACCCGAGCTTGTCTCAGAAGCCCCTTCTGTCCTTGTTCCAAATGGCCCCCACCCAGCTGCTCAAAACCAGAGACCCTTTACAAATGTCTTCTGCCTCTCCCACTTCTCCCCGTTTGCTGCATGATTTCATTTTGCTTGGGAATTGTAAGGAGCTTAAAAGAGACAGAGAGAAGCGCAAGTGAGAGAGAAGTGAATCCCCGACGTTTCTATAAATACATCCCTGACCCCTTCTGAAGGCGGCTTAACTCAATGGGGATGTGGTGGAGTGAACACGCCTCTGCCCCACTCACGCAGCATCCACCACCAGGACCATCCCACCAGAAGGAAAGGGAGTCCAGTTGATTCTCCGGGGGGCCAGGGGCTCCCTTGCAGCCTCGGAACTAGGTCTTCCATTTCTTCAGCCCTGTCTGCTTTCCTGTTGTGCCTTCTCTCCCTGGGGTGGGACTTCTGCCTTGATAAGGCAGCTGGAGATCCCGGGAGAAGGGGGATTCCGGGGAGAGATGGAGGGGTTCCAGATTGACAGCCAGGCCTTGAGCGCGGTGTGTCCACCAGGTGTAGGGCTGGGCGATTTGGGGAAAGGGGCTTTTTCTGCCAGCCTGCCAACCTTTTCTGAGGGCACCAGGCTGTTGCCCTTGTCCTAACCGACCCAGAGCAGGGGGAAGTATCCGGTTACCCGCATGGCCTATTAAAACCTTTCTGAGGAAACTCAGATGCCTCCGGAGGGCTGGAGGGAGGCAGGCAGACCCCAGGCTTTGCTGCCTTGTCCCGTCACAGCCTCCCTCCGTGCACCTCAGCCACCCTTGGCTCTCCCCAGCAAAGCCAGTTTCAGCCATGCCCTGCAACACGAATCTCATAACTACTTTAATGGAGGCAGAAATTTCACTCTCAGGGCCTCTGCTGGAAACACAGGCTCTCAGAGAGGGCACATTTCTGAATCCAGTCCCCGACCTCTCTCCATTCATAAAAACAGCTCATTGACATGTCGTGCTGCCAACGTTTGTGGGCCCTGAAGGAAGGACTCGGAGAAGGGCATGGGCTAATTATAAAAGTGTGAGGAACTGAAGACGGGGGGAAGAGAATTTGTGGAGAATACTGGGGGGGGGGGGGGGGGGGGTGAGAAGTGGGCAGGAAAGGTGGGTGTTTGTGCCACCATGGATGTGTGCCAACATGCCCCCACAGGTTCAAGTTGAGAGCAGCAAGCTTCTGAGTGTGTGTGTCATTTTCCCCCTATTCAAGGGGGAAGCTTGGGAGTTAATTTGGTCTAACTTGGTGGTTCTTAAGCTTGTTTGGGCCATAGATCCAGCACATTTGAGAATCTGCTGAAGGCCCAGAACTTAAGGTAACTTGGGTTTCTGGTCCAGCTCTGCCTCTGTGGGCTCTGACTTCTGCATCTGTCTTGTACATTATCACCATTTCCCCAGGGTCAGAACAGTCCCTGGCACGTGGTGGGTGCTCAATAAATATTGGGTGACTGGATGAGTGAATGAAGGAATAAAAACTTTCTCATCCATAGCTGGGGGTTTGCCATCATTTTGTGTCAGTTAATTTAGAGAGAGCCAAAATGGCTAATGAGTTCTGAAAGTTAGAAAGAGAAGAAGCTCTGATTTCCTCTGAACTCCTGGCCTTAGAGAGAACCCTGGCACCGCTTAGACGTCTCTTGGTAACCTTCTGTATGGTACCAGTCAGGGTAAGGCTCTAGGTAAGGCTGTGTATGGTACGGATCAAGGTAACAGCAGGAAAAAGCAACAGCTCAGATGGTTCTGATGAAAAAACTTGAATGCAGGGACCACTCTCAAAGGTGTGGGTGGGGTTAAGGGAACCACCAAGGAATGCTGAGCAATTAGCGGTGGAGGGAAGCCTTTGTCGCCCTGTGCTTGAAAGGACAAGACGGGGAAACGGGCAAATGGATTCCAGGAAGATTTGCGACCTTGGAGGAGGGGCCCCTGAGCAGGACCGTTAATCACAGAGGGACCCAAAGCAAGGAGAAAGGGGAGAAGAAATACCCCAATCTCTCGCCTCCAATCCAACCACCTCTTGGCAGTGCCTCCCATTGGCCAAGCCCAACCTGAAGCCAGGGGGCAGGGGAGCCCCTTGATGCTGTCTATGCTGGTTGGCTCTGGGCGCAGAATGAAGGAAGGAGGGGAATGTGGGATAGCTAGCCCACACATCCATAGGCACTGCCTCGGGAACTGCTAAATCCGGATCTTCTGGCTGGGAATGTGGTCTTTAGACATTTGGCAAAACAATGAGGTAGACCCACTGGGAGTCACTAAGGTGACAGCTCAATAGAACAAAAAATACCTGCTTTCTCCTGGAGAGTCACTTGGCTTTGTCCCTTCATTTCGTCTCCAGGGCTTACCTGAGAGCCCAGGTCAGACATAAACGTGTGGGAGCTGTTCCCTGACACGGGAGAACTTTAATACTTTACAATGCTTTCCAACAATTCGCTGTGAAATAGTCTATGTTCGGAAGCTTGTAGATTCTCACTCTTCTGAAGAAGACAAGCCCTGTGCACATGGAAACAAGGGCCACAAGGAAGACCTTTTTATTCCACCCACCACCCCTTAGTGAGGGCCTACGGTGTGCCTGGCATGGCGCTGAGTGCTACAGGGGACCCAGAGACAGGGGGGACACCACCTCTGCTCTGGGGAACCCATGGTCACCTGCTGGTGAAACACGGGCAGCACAGGCAGTGCACTGAGTACCCCAGAGAGGGCACTGATGGAGGAAGAGCTCCTTCAGGCCTGCGGGCTAGGCTTGCCTTCTCTCTTCAGCAAACACTGTATTCCAACAGCACCCGACACAGCACCAGCTGTCTGGATCAGATGAGCATTACCTGGCAACACACTGCAGGTCTCAGAGGAGAACCTGGAAGGGTGCAAAAAGCATCCAAGAGGCCAAAGTTGATGATAGAAATCCCAGCACTAAAGCACATGCATTTGATTCACAGAAAACGAGCTCAGGCCCTTACTCCAAGCCGATCGACTCTCCCTTTGGGCACCTTGCTAACAGGCATGGAGAGCAGGTTTCTTGAAGGGTGCTGAATTAGCTGTAGCACATTAGATTGCGGGCGGGGGGTGCTGCTGCTTAAGATAGACACGTGACAACAACAAAAAAGACAGCTGATAAAACTGATTATGGGAAAAACGATAGAGAAGGAGGGGATAGTTCTGAGATCAAAAAGAATAGGCTGGAGTTATTTCTGGAGCCTCCTTTCTGTGTGTAAGTCCTGAAGGCATCATTGGCTTCCAGCACATTGACTGGTTTCATTGTGATGGCCCTGAATGACCTGGGGAAGACTGAATTGTGTTCATTTTATTTTATTTCAGAGGGTAGATAAGCGTCAGATGTATTTTAGAATGATTTCTATTGAACATGCCCCTAAAATTAAAAACGTCGGGAGCCTGAACTTTGGTGTATTGTTTTGACCATTGTGGGTAATAAATCACGCTAACATTCAGTGGCTTAAACAACAAGCATTTATCACTGAAGTTCATGTGTTTGTGGGCCAACCAAGGATCAGCTGATCTAGCCCGGGTTTGGCCGGCCCTGGCTGGGCTCACTATGGGTCTGTGGGTTGATTCAGCTCCAATATCCATCCACACATGTAGCTCAGGAGTTGTACAGCTTCTAGAATGTGGTGGCACAGACCCAAGGACAATAATATCTATAGCAGGGCAGACCTTCCAGACATTTCAATTTATGTAATTCTCACTGCACTCCTGGGACAGGTGTGGGGGTCACGCCTACTTTTCAGATGAGGAAATGGAGGCTCAGAGAGGTTAAGTGACTTTCCCAAGATCACATAGCTGGTATGTGGGAAAGCTGGAGACTGGAATCCGGCCTTCTGATAAGTGTGAGGCTTTTGCCAATGTAGACCAAATTTACTTATGGCCGTGGATAAATAGTGATATTATTAGCTTTTGAAGTCCTGCAGGCTATCCTCCTGTCCTCTGGAAACTCAGCTCTAGATTCTTTATTCTCCGTTCCCTCCTACCTTCTCCTGAGGATATCAGTGCCCAAAGGTCTTAGCAAAAGATTGAAGATTATTTTATACTAAAGTGTGTATGACTTGCCAGGGTTCTGGTTTATCTTTCCTTTGAAGGTATTTGTATTTTAACAGGGATTTAAGATCTCAGCTAAAGGATGCTCTAGAAAGATGAGCTTCATGCAGGGTATTTTGGAGGATGAGGCCTTCCTGGAGTCAAGGAAGGGAATACCACTTCACAGACATTCTCTTCAGCCATTGTGAATGAACCTATCCTAAACCCACACAGACACATGTGGCTTCCTTCTTCCACCGTAGGATTTCTCAGGCAGGCAGGGACTCTTCAGATGAGATTTGGGTCCAGGTCTCAGAGACCAGATGGTGAGAAGAGCTAAATCTAGTTCTGCAGAGTGAGATCATGTAGCAGGATGTGGATTCTGTCCGGGTGCTGAAATCTCCTCCTGTTGGCCACTGGGCTATGACCCACAGCAGGCGTTTTGCAGCCTATGGGACCTGATGTCTGGCCCTGTGCGCCCCTGCCTGGAAGCCAGCCAGGGCTCCGCTTGGGAACCAATCATGTGCTTGGCAGTAGATGATGGGCCATTTATTTGCGTCTGATGCTGATCAGCTATTGTTTAATGTTCCATAATGCACTTCCCAGCCGTCTCCTCCGATTTAGCTCCACATATTTCCTCTGGATAATACAATCAGAGAGGGTTCTGAACTTAGAGGGCTCTCCAGGGGTCCCAGCTTTCCCAGTTCACCCCATCCCAAGCCTCTGAATAAAGCAGTGAACTCATCTCCAGCCCAGACAGAGAGAGAGGGGATGTACGAATGGGGGGCTTTCCCTTCAGATACCCAGGGCCAGGCCCCTTCATTGCCCTTCGCCACACTCAAGCTTGCTTTCCTCAGATCCACACCCACCACTCCCGCAACCATATGAAACAATGCACTTCCAGAAGGAACAGAAAGCCCCTCTGGCTTCAGTGAGTCTCCAAATAAGCTGGTGCCCGGCTTCTGGAAATGCAGTTCACACTCTAAGTGCTACCGGTATTGCTCTTACAGTTGGTACCAATGATCCCCAAACCTCTCATTTTGCAAAGCATTTTCACAGCTACAGCTGTATCTGCTCTTCACAGCAGTTCCTACTGTGTGGGGTCCTGGGTTTGAATCCTGACTCTGTTGGTTATGCTGCGATCGTGGGACGGTCACACCACAATTGTGGCGAGCCCCAAATTCTTCATCTAAGTGACTAAACTAGTCTCTGGCGCACAGGATTGCTATGAGGATTTATTCGTTCATCAAACACTTAGTAAGTGCCAACTGTGTACCTGGACCTGGGATGCAGCACTGAGCAGATAAAAATATCCCACCGCCGTGGAGCTCCTGTCGTCCCCTGGGAAGAACTCGTCCAGGCCAGCCAGCTGGTCCCAGGAGGTGAATGAAAGACACCTGCAGCAGCACCGCACCCCTATCCAGCCTCCCAAGCACCAGATCCAGGCTTCTGTTTAACCGTGTTCAGCCTTCATGTTGTACTAAAAAAACAGAAAGATATTTTTAAAACTTGCTTTAGTTGGTAACTTTTAAGAATTGAGTGACTTAGTTTTTCAAAATGTATTTCTGATGTCTCTTGAAAAGAAGCTGTCTTGAAAACCAGGACAACCTGGCAGTCAGATATGGCAACGACTTTGGAATGGAGCAGCAGGTGGTCGCTCAGCCCCGGCTCCCAAGTCCCCACTGTGCCCTGTTGTCTTACACCTGGTCCACCTTCCTTAATCCATTCACCTGTCCAGCCCCATCTGGGCATGTGACTTTTTGGCCTCTGGGATCAGAAGCCCTGCTGGCTCGGATTTTGCCTCCTCCTTCTTTAACAGCCTTGGGACATTTTTCCTGAATTCCCAAGCTCTGCAAAGCTCATTTTGAAAGTCTATGTTCTAGATCAGCGGTTCACCAACTACACCACTGGTTCTCAGCCCTGGCTGGACGCAAGAATCACCTGGACTGCTTTACAGAAGCCCAGTGTCCAGGCTGAACAGATCAATTAACTCAGAATCTCTGGGGCATAGGATTGGGCCCACGTAGTGTTTAAAGCTCACTAGGTGATTCTGATGACTAGCCAGGGTTAACCAGTCAACTATAGCTAACATCAGAATTACCTGGAAGGTTTGTTAAAATACAGACTGCTGGGCCCCACCTGCAGAGTTTCTGATTCAGCAGGTCTGGAGTGGGGCCCAAGAGTTTGCATTTCTAATAGGATTCCAGGTGCTGCTGATGCTGCTGGTCCATGGACCACTCTTTAAGAACCCTTGCTGAAGATCACCTCTGAGTTCTTAGATTAGTTCCCTGTGGCCACTCAGTGGTCACATTGCCTTCTTCTTCCGTGTCAAACCTTCCTCTGCTCTCTCTTATAAGGATATTGTGGTTACATTTAGGGCCCACCTGGATAGTCTCCCCATCTTAAACTTCTAAATTTAATCACACCTGCAAAGTTCCTTTGCCATGTAAGGTAACATCACAGGTTCCAGGAATTAGGATCTGGACCCTTTGGGGCCATCGTTCAGTCTGCCGCAGTTACCTTTTCTCCTGAGTAGAGTGACCCAGGAGTGCTTTCTTTAAGTGACATCAGAATCAAAGGCGTATATACTGTCCTCATCTGGATTTCTCCCCAGAGCAGACCCTGAGCCCAGGATTTGGGTGCACATAATTTATTTGGGAGGTGATTGCAGAAGGGCAGTGAGACAGGGAAGGGAAGTCAGCAAGGGCGCGATGATGAGCAGATTGCTGCTGTGGGCAGCTGGGGCTCAGTCCTACTGGGGACCTTGGGGAGACAGGGGACTTAGGATATCGATACGCCAGCTCCTGGGGACGTGCTTGCCCCAGGCAGCTTCCACAGCTGGAGAAGCTCTCTGGCATAGTCACAAGTGCTTGTGGCAGGAGCTAGAAGCCCGTGGGCCCAGTGAAGCTGAGGGGTATGGGCAGGGAAGTGGCAGCACCTGCTGTGGATTCTGTACTGTGAGAGAGCTGCAGGAACTCAGCTGCCTTGCACTGAGCACTTTCTGTTTGCCAGACTCTTAGCCTATATGACTTCTAATCGTCATGACAATTTCACAAGCCATTTGTGCCCCCGTTTTACCAAAGAGGAAAGTAACATTCAGAGAGGTGCAGTCACTTGTCTGAGGGCACACAGTGCCAGGGCCAAAATTCCAAATCAGGACTTTCTGACTCCCAAATTATTACAGAGGCAGAGTAGTCTGGTGGTTAGGGGTAGGGCCTCTAGGTTCAAATCTGGTGTTTCCTTTAGCTTTGTGATGTAGGGCAGGCAAATTGTCCTGTGTGTGCCTCAGTTTCCCTATCTATAAAATAGGGTTAAAGGTAGGGTTTAACTCATAAAGCAGTTGTGAAGATTCAGTGGGCTAATTATGAACATAAAGTACTTAAAATAGGGCCTGGTATATAATATGTGATGTATAGACGTTTGCTGTCATTATTTCCTGAACCTCACAGTGTCTCTACACATGCCAAGAGGCCATAATTTCCCCTAAGATGCATTTGTGTTAAGAGGCAAAAGTCCCAAACAATAACTTTTTGCTTAAAATATTCAGTGAGTTAAGGCAGAAAGAGGTGGCTCGACTTTTATCTGTTTTGCGTCTATAAACCAGTCCCTAAAGCAGGGACGCGGTGACCAGGAAAGGAGGCTCTTCTCGGGGTGACCGGCTTTCCCAGATGGCTTTAAAAATACACCTGGCCCTATTCCATCTCCCAGCCTACGAGTGTTTAGCTCCATTCAAGCCGGCACTTAGGTCCCCATGGCAACCAACATAAGCACACGCGCGAGGCGGGTGTTGGGAGCTAGCGACAGCTGACGGAGAGGCCTCGTGGCTGCTGAGGGCTTTGCACCGTGAACCAGCTGGGGTCTGAAAAAGAGAGAGGAAAGAGGAGAAGGAAACATGAATGCCAGTGGGACAGGCTCCTCCCCTGCTGGGCCTCCCGACTCATCCTGCTGTGCCGCTTTACCTGGCCTTCTTGGCGTCTTTCTGAGAAGTCTGGAGAAAGGCCAGGAGCTTTTTTGCTGCAGCTGGTAGTTCTCTCTTGGGGCACAGGCTCCAGGAGGGACCTTCCAGGGATCTCAGACCTGGCATGTGGCTTCTCAGGGACTCAGAGGGTAGGGGATGGGGCGATCATGGCCATCCTACCTATAGAGACCTACCTGCCTGACTGGGACTTTCTTACTTTCACGTGACTCAAGGTTTGTTCAAGTGTTTGAACTTGTCCCCTATGTGAGGGGCCTGTGGAGTGAGGCATTATGGTTGAGGGTTCAAACTGGCCTGCCCCTTTGTGCCCAAACAGAACTGGCTCAGTTTCTGAGATCATCTGTTCTGAGGTGGACCTTATGGAGTGGCCCCCAAAAGTCTTCCAAATTCTCTGTGGTCATCCAGAAACCAATTCTCTAGCGGTGAGATTAATGTTCAGGGTTTAGGGGGGCTCCAAGCAAGGACAATGATCCTTTTCCCTCCTGTCCATCTTTCTGAGAGCTGTGTCGGGTAAGGTCATGGTAGGGCAAGTTAACAATGGAAAAGATGAATGTCTTCTGTTTCCAGGGAGCGGCAGGGCCCTGAGGGAACCGTGTGGCTGTGGGTGGCACGTCCTCTACTCTCTGTGTCTGCCCGTAGAAAGTGAAGCGTGGGAGGCTGAGATGGCTGTCTGGACAATTTGGGCCTTGGAGATGTTTTCCCCAAAGTATCTGAGGTACATAGTTGCTACTCTTTTTTTCTTCACTTTCGGGAGTCAGCTGCCCCGCCCGCACTTCCTCCACTGGGCGGCCCTGAGAGTAAGAGTGCGCCTGCCTGACAGGTGTGGCGCTGGCCACATGGTAATTGCTGCTAAGGATCTCTGTTCAGGCCCATCTAGAAGGTGGGGTGGGGACATTAGTCAGCAGGGTTGACAGTTTGCCTGTTTACTGATGTTCTTTGAGAGGTATCGCAGTGCATCGCTAAGGCTCTGAGGTAAAATTTGAGAAACCTGGGTTATTTTCTAGACCTGCATTAACTCCTGGGACATTGTGTAGTGTTGTGTTGGACCAGCCATTTGCTCTCTGTGAGACTCAGTTTCCTCATCTGTAAAATGAAGGGATGGACTGGATTTTAAAGATCCTATTAGCCATAGACTTTCTCTGGCTTTGAGGCTAACAAGCTGCTTGCTAATTTACAGAACTCACACCTGCACAAAGAAGGGTTCTTGGCACATGTTTCTCCTCTGAGCATTGACACCTGAGAATCCATGATGTGAGAGTAAAAGGCGTGGGGTTCACGTTCAGATAGCTCTGGACTTGAGTGACAGCTTTGTGACCCACTAGCTGAGTGATCTTGGCCAAGTGGTTTAATTTCTTAACACCTCAACTTCCTCCTCTGTAAAATGGGGACGATAAGAGTACCTGGCTCATTAAGGCGAAGAGGATTAAATGAGCTCATGGGTGCAGAGCTGTGCAGTGCATCTGGGACACAGTTAAGCTCTCAGTTACTGGCTGCCACCATTATTCCAACTGGTGGTGAGAGAGCTGGAATCCAGGCCACTTCCTCCTCCCGGGATGCTTCATTTCTGCTGTAATCCCACCTCCTCTTATTCAGTGGCTGCAGAGATTTGCTCACGGTGCCGAAGATTCCAGTTTCAGAATTCAGAGTCTCCCTCAAAAGCCTGAGGCTGAGCGGGGACATCACAGTGCATGGGCGTTGGAATCAGAGGTCCGGGCTCAGAAGTTCCATGGGACCCTGAATGTCAGAGCCTCAGTTTTGCTTACCTGGAAAAGGTGGACATTATAGCAGGGAATTCAAGGGGTTGTGTGAGGATCAAGGAGAGAGCATGGGAGGGCCCAGCTCTGAGCCAATAGAGTGCGTACTCAGGAGTTGTTGTCCCTTGAGGGGCAACACTGAACTTTCACGACCTGGAAAGCGTGGGCTCACACGTGAGGTTAATTCCTTACCGTACCGAGTCCTCAGCAGAAAGGCCTGCTGCCGGGCCAAGTCTACCCGCAGGTGGCCCTCCCTGAGGCTGTGACAGAGAAAGCTTCTCACTTCCCCAGCCAGGGTCAGCTTCCCAGGAAACCCCCCAAGACCCTGCAGTGCTGACAGCGTCCACCCTATGGAAACTGTGCAATGCTGTGCGGAACCTGGCTGGTAAGACGAGCCCCTCCCCATCTCCAGTTCATCCGTGTCAGGAGAGCGGGGCCTCTGTCCACACAGCATCTACCTTGCCCGGAATGTCAGTCTTGCCCCCTTCAAAATCGATGGCAGGTGCCAAGGCACCAGGCTTGCCAGCATGGGTCCTCCCGGGCAATCGGGGGAAGATTATTAAATAGGAAATCTTCAAATGGAATGCCAGTCAACGGTGGCTGATTTGCCACCGTTGCTCAATTTTCTGGCCATATACCCATCTGCTGCCACTTTGCATTTTGTGAAATTTTTTTTCTAAATGAGGCAATAAAATCCATTTGAATTGATTCAGATCCTCTTTATCAATAGTACTATTAATATTATGAGCTTGTCAAATCTGTCTCTCGTCTCTGAATTAATTACAACGATTACTTCAGACCTATAGCTTTTGATATGCTTCCCGCCAATCAAAGGACCAATATTTATTGCACCTCCTACTACATCCTTAACTATTATATTGAACAGGAAGGTTCATAAGACGGACTGACTCAAGGAGCCCATAGTCTATTTGTGGCACTAAAGTAACACATGAAAGAGTGAATGAGGAGGGGAGTGGATCGCCATGGTGGGATCTCAGGGTGCACCAGCGGTGGGGTTTGTATGAGAGCAGAGCAATTAAGGCGAGGAGACAACTGGTCTGGGTTCAAGTCATGATCCTGCTGCTTAGCTGGGCACTTCTTTGAGCCTCAGTTTACTTATCTGTCAAATGGAGAAAACATTAGCAACCGTTAAGGCTGTTGTAGGCCAGAGCTTAGCACATATAAGTGCTCAGCACACGTCACCAAGTCTTGTGAGAGTTGACGTTTGCAGGCTACATAAAGGTAATTTAAAGAACGTTTCTGTTTTCTGCTTTAGATCACAGATAAAATGTCTTCTGGAAAAGAAGCAAACAAACAAATGTACCTCTTACACCAGAATGAATTACGAATGAATTAAGATTTAAATATAAACTATGAAGTGATAAAATTATTAGAAGAAACCTTGGGAGATTTGGGGGGTAACTTTAATGGGGGGAAACCCCAGAAGCCATAAAAAAAGACTTCTGCTGTAAATTCTACTCCATAAAAAGAAAAAATTTGTGTGTGGGAAAAACAATCAAAAACAAAGTCAAAAGGCCAAATCAAACTGGGGAAAATATTTGCAAATCACATAATAAAATGCTACTTTCCTTATAGGGAAAAAGTTGCAAGAGAAGACCAACAACCTAATGGAAAAAAGTACAAATGTCTCTAAAACTCATGAAAATACCCCAGCCTCATTCCCCCTAAGAGAAATGCAAATTAAAACCACACTGAAGCACTGTTCTTCATCTCTCAGGCGGGCGAAATTCAAAAGGTCTGACCTCACGTGTGCTGGCGAGGGTGTTGGAAACAGACTCTCTCATCCTCTGCCCCGACGTGGAGGGAATGAGGATTGATGGAGGCTTTGTGGAGATGAACTAGGCAACGTGTGAAAATTACAAACGCACACACTCTTGGACTCAGCAATTCTACCCTAGGAAGTCATCCAATGGACACACCTACCAACATACACAAAGATGCACGTGGAAGGCTATTTTGTTGTGTCCTTGTTTACATCAGCAAATGTTTGCAAATCACCCAAATGCACATCAGTAGGGGGCAAGGGGAACAAATTATGGTTCTTCCAAATGAAGGAATATTATGCAGCCATAGAAAGGAATGTTGGATGCAGTGTATGTAGTTACACAGAATAATCTTTTAGAAATATGGTGAAGAAACCACGAGAGAGGACCCTGTGTATAGTATTATATTACAATAACCCTTTGAGTGAGAGGGGAAAATAATATACCTATCTGTTTGCTCCTGTATGTGTAAAATATTCATGGAAGTATACACAGAAGACCAAATAACTGATAGTAAATCATTGGATCTGGGACAGGAGTGGGAGAGTTTTTATGTATACCTATTTACACTTTTTGAATTTTAAATCACAGGAATGTATGACCTACTGGAAATAATTCAACAAAATTCCACATATGCATGCAAAACAGAGCCTCTCATGTGGAGCACAAGGTGGGATTTTTCTGTCTTTAGCAGTCTGTTAGACCCGAATTTGCAGAGGGAATTGAGATCTCAGAGAATTTCCAGAATGGTAGGGCTGCAAAAAGCCTAAGGCGAATCTTGCCAACGTGTTCAATTGAGAAGTTCTATTTCTCAGTTGAGTTCAAGGGGGTCAGCCCAAGGTCACCCACTTTCCGGAATCCAGGGATTTGAGTGACTCTGTGAGACCAATGGGTAGAAATGTCCGTCTGTGCCCGGGGGCTCCTGGGGCCCCTGCTTCCCACCTCCCCACCCATAGACACTCAGACGACAAATACTTAGGGTGAGGGGCAGGGTTGGGGGCGCTCTAGGGAAAGGGTTAAGTGAGCCACGTGGTTTTGAATCACGAGCGTCCGTAGAGCTGAAACATCACCATGGAAAAATGAAATCCTGCAAATGTAGGCGGTTGGAAACACAGGGTCTTTCCACTCAGCCCCGGTTGTCAGCAGGGGTTGGAAATAACCCACCCTTTGGGCCCGATGCAATGGCAGGTTTCGTCTCTGACCGATGGCCAGATCTCCCGAATAACTCTAGAGACCGGGCTCCCCTGTCGAGCCATAGCAGAAGATTTAATAGCGCTCGCTGATTTATGCTGGCTGCTATAATCGAATTCAGAGCCAAGGCGCAGCCAGCCTCGGGGAGGTTTCTTGATGTTTCCTTGGCTCCTAATAACATTGTCTCCTCCTTCCTCTCTATTTACCACAGGCCATTTTGTCAAATTAGGACTTGAACTCGAAAAAGCAGATGCCTTCCTTTAGATAAGGTCCAAAAAAATTCCCCTGTGGGAGGAAAAGAAAATGGGCGTGTCTCCTTGAACCTATGCACAATCAGAGGAGTCGCTTCTGATACATGACTTATTATAACATAACGACCCATAGGAGATGACTTCCTTTCATCCTCGTGGCTAGGCCACACTTTTCCTCCTCAAGGGATCCCTTTGAGGGCGCAGAGGAGAACGTCCTGCTCAAGTCCTTCGTGGAGATTCAGTTACCTGCTCGAGCTCTTCTCCAGGCAGTGCTAGTGCCCTAGCTCTGTGCTGCTCCGGGGGCCATTCAGATATTTGCCGACAAGGGCCTTAGACCCACCCACCCCCAATCCTGCCCTTGTGGAGGTATCTTCCGGTTCTCTGTTGCCTACTTAACATTTTTTAATTTTATTCTTTTTTATTATGAAAAATTTCAAACATTCAAAAAAGTGGAAAGCATTCTCCAGGGAACATCACTGTGCCCACTGTTACGGGCTGACATGTTCCCTGCACGTGCGTATGTTGAAGCCCTAACCCCCAGTGCCTTAGAATGCGTGTGTATTTGGAGACCGGTGCTTTAAAGAGGTGATGAGGGTTAACTGAGGCCATGTGGGTGGCCCAAATCCAAACTGACTGGTGTCCTGAAAAGAAGAGGATTTGGATGCTCACAGAGACACCGGGGATGCAGAACAAGAGGAAAGGCCATGTGAGGACACAGGCAGAAGCAGGCCGTCTGCCAGCCCAGGAGCGAGGCCTCGGAAGAAACTAGACCTTATGAAACCTTCACCTTGGACTCCAGCTTCCAAAACTGTGCAGAATAAATTTCTATTGTTTAAGCTGCCCAGGGACTTCGTTATGGCAGCCCTAGCAAAGAGACAGACCGCCACTCAGACCCTGCGATGGTCGTCATTCTGCTGGGTTGGCTCTATCATGCAGCTGCTTACCCACCTATGTTGTTTTCTGATGGATTTCAAAATGAGTTGCACATTCGTTGCCCACTTCGAAGAGTAAATTCTGCAACAGAGAAGGTAAATGCACGTTTGACGGAAGGCCACTGGCACCTGTGACTGAACCCTCTCCGTGGCTGGGATAGTCAGGGAGGCAACTAGGACTGTCTACTCATGACTTTGCAAACCAGGAAGCTAGGCCCCAAAGATGAGTAAGTGTAGAGATTGACTAGAAAGACACGGAGCTGGGTGTTGGTAAACGCCTCCAACCCTGAGACACCGCCTGCCGTTTTTTCTGAGGTTCTCTGCTCCTTCTTTCTGGCTGGGGTGTGTGGGAGTGGGGAGAGGTCTTGGTGCTGGTAACCAAGTATCCAGAAGTCTCCAGGGTCAGACATCTGGATTCACTCCTGGCCTACTGCATCCTGGCTGTGTGTGACCTTAGATGCATCCCTAAATCTCTGAGCCTTGTCTGAAAAGGAGGACACTAATCCACACCTGTGGGCTTGCTGAGGGGATCAGAGAAAGATATTGAATGCTCCTGAATGTTCCCACGGTTGGCGCCTCATGGCCAGGTTAGGGTAATGCTGTCTGCTGTAACAAACAAGCGCCAACATTTTAGTGACATAATGTAATAGAAGTTTATTTTCTGCTCACCCAACAGTCCAGTGTCCATAGCTGGGGGCAGCTCGCCTCCACACTGGCAGTCAGGGATGCAGGCCCTCTCTTTCTGTGGCTCCACCATCCCCCAGGGCCTGAGTCCTCTGCATCTAGGCAGAACTGTGGTAAGAAGAGTCACGTGCCCCAGCGGGTTGTCACTGCAGCTGCTCCTCAGGGACAGCTCTGGGCTGTGGGAGGGGAGCACACGTTTTGGGGGATGCCAGCCTTCTCTGCACAGCCCCATTGCTGAAGAGGTTCTTGACATAAAGTCAGGGGCTAGGAGTTGGGAGTGGAAAGAGCCTGCAGGCCAGGGAAAGGCCAGGTCACAGGGAAAGGGCCCTGCTCCAGGAGAGCAGTAGGAACAGCAGGAGTCGGGGGAGGGGTCGGATGGAGAGCTGTCCCCTAGGGGCTGGGTAAGGGGCTGTGTGCAACATTCCTTTTGAACTCTCACCCCAATTCTGTACTAGCTGTGTGGCCTGGACCAAGTGACTTGGCTTCTCCAAGAGTCCTTTCCTCCTCTGTGAAATGAGGATAATCATGCTGTGAGGATTAAAGGCAATAAAGCGTGGGAAGTGTGGAACCCAGTGCTGTCATTGTTTCACGCCGAGGACTTTGCTAAACCAGGGTCAGCAAGTATGCAGCACAGCTGCCACTCCTTCCTCTCATCTTAGGAAGTGCAATACTAATCAGCCACCACCCTCCTTCCTCAGAGTCTTTCTTTTTTTTTTTTTTTGAGGAAGATTAGCCCTGAGCTAACATCTGCTGCCAATCTTCCTCTTTTTGCGGAGGAAGACTGGCCCTGAGCTAACATCCATGCCCATCTTCCTCCACTTTATATGTGGGACGCCTGCCACAGCATGGCTTGCCAAGTGGTGCCATGTCCGCACCCAGGATCTGAACCGGCAAAGCCCCAGGCCGCCAAAGCGGAACGTGCGCACTTAACCACTGTGCCACGGGGCCGGAACCCCTCAGAGTCTTTTTTAACACAGTGTTCCAGGAAATCTCTATGAATCAGTTCAAGTTAGCAGATGAGATGAAAACTCTTTGCCCTCCAGAGGCTCGACCATGGGCTTATTCATCTCTGTATCCTGGTGAATTGCAAAGACTTGGCACACAGTAAGTGTTCAATAAATGTTTGTGGGCTGAAGTAGAATCTGTATAGGGCTCCCCTGAGTAAAACAGTCGATCTGGAGGTCATGCTAAAGAAAAAATTATTCTGACACTTGTCAAAATGATAAGGAAGACTTTGTTTAAGACTATTGCCATTGGTGGCAAGACTATCTCAATAGGGAGGAGAGATTGGGTTCAATTCCGAATGCAACAGGAGCAAGTGGGGATTTATAACCGAGGAGTGTGATGGGGCATGGGTGGATAGAAAATCACTAAGAGGAGATGTCAAGGGGAGGGGAATTGTTGCTAAACCCACTTAACAGGATCCTTGCTGAAGGCAGGCCTGGGTGATCAGATATCAAGGGGGTGGGGAGTGGATGAGGAATTTGATCAGATATCTTGAGTGTGATCAGATATCAAGGGTGAGGATTCTCTCTACACTGGCTTAGCAGAACTCTTGCTAAAACCGGTCTCTGTGAGGATGAACACGGATGCCCAAGTTCGTGGCCTTGTTGAGAGCCTGATCAAAGTTTGGTCAAAGAGAGAGTCTTTGTCAGTGGGAAGGTAGAACCCATGTGCTCCAACCTACTTCTCTGCCTGCCCAGGTTTGGGGAGGTGACAGCAGACTTGAGGTGCCCTGGGGCTGGTGGGACCCTAAGCTCTGCCCTCAGACACGTGGTTGTCTTTGCCTCACACTGGGAGCTCTGGGTCCTTGGGAAGGGTGCTGAGTTATCCAAGCCATGGCATGTCTGTGTGCAGCAGGGGTGGGAGACACAGAAGGGGGAAGACACTAAGCAGACTCCACTCTGGTGGGGATCAGCAGGGAACAGGCCTGCGTGTGGCCACAGTGGGGACAGGAACTTCTGGAACAGTGCCCAGGGAGGCAGTATTCCAGAAGTGGTCTTCTGGCCTGGTTGATAAATCCCAGAGCTGCAATTAAGACAAAATACTGTGAATATGACACCTGCTGACAGCTGCAGGAAGGCCCCGGAAACTTTTATTATGAATTAGATTTCGCAGGCAGCTCTGCTGTGGTGAGCTGGTGCTTGGGCAAGGAACCTGAGCCACTCAGCAGGCTGGCGGCCTCCGGGGCAAGGATTGCTCTCTAGGGGAGAGGGGGCGAGAGTGATCCTCCATCCATGTCCAGGGCCCTTAGGAAGGACCATTTGTGTCTCAGGAGTCATAGCCCCTGGTAGAAGCCAGAGCTGGAAAGGGCGTAGAGCTCATCTGGTGCAACGCTCCCGTTTTACATTTGGGGAAACCAAGGCCCAGTGGGGAAGTGAGTTATCCACGGTCACATAGCAAGTTACTGGCCACACCAGGGCTGGAGACCAGGGTCCCTAATCCCAGGCTGGCACGCTTGGCTGAAGGGCGGGTAACAGTAGTCAAGCATACATCCAGGCACTTGACTTAAGGAAATTCAACTGTTGATGCTTGGAGAAACAGAGACAGAGAATGAGACAACGTAAGAGATAGGGAGACAGAGAGAATGGGACTGAGACAGGAAAGGGAGTTGCAGAAAAAGAGAAGCATAGAAAGGAGAAAGACAGAAAGAGAGGTTTGTGAGCCTGAGTCGTTAGGTTCAAAAGAGAGATGCAGACACCTGCAGAGCTAGCCAAATCTCAGTGACTGTCTAGTCCAGTCGCCTTTGTTTTTACAATAATGAAACAAAGTATAGCTGAATGTTTCGCATGTGTAAACCTTTTAAGGAAAAGTTTGATGCCAAATGCAAGAAAGTCAATGCTCATTTTGAAATGAGGTTTGAAAAATGAAGAGCTGCAGGAATATGACCCAGCATGGGGGAATTTACGAAAATGGGATGCAGATGGTGTTTCTGCAACTGTCTGGGATCCAGGACTGAGCACTTCATGCCCTCTGTGCTGCTTTCCCTGACGTCTTAGACCGTGTTTCTAAGAACAGAGGGAAATGCCCCAGAGAAGGAACAGAGCCTAACTCTTTCCTCTCTGACTCCTCCCACCTTGGTACCAGCAAATCTCTCTGCTTTCAAAGCTCAACGCAAATGCCACCTCTTCCAGGAAGCTTTCCCTGATTGCTCACTTGTAGCCCCCTGCCCCAGCTGGTACCCATCACTTCCTGCTGTAAATCCCTCTGGACACCCCAGCCCCATGTTAGCCACTTCTCTTTTTCTACCTTGTATGATAGTTATCTACGAAAATGTTGGTGAAAGAGCCCCTACTCTGTGCCAGGAGCCCCAAAAGCCTTAGCCCTAATCTTCACAAGAAACTAGCGAGGTGTGTTTCGCTATACCCGCTTTACAGATAAGAAAGCTGAGACTCAGAGAGAGTGGATAACTTCCTCAACGTCGTTCAGCTAGGAAGTGGCAAAACCAGGACTCCAGCTCCAAGTTTGCCCTACTCTTTCCACGACACTGACCATCACAGCCCGACGGCAGGAATGTGTCTAGTCAGTGTCCGGCACACATCTGAGGAGAGTGTGTTTCTGAATGAATGAAGCAGTAAATGAACACAGGAACTCTCCTTTCTTTGGGAAGCTGTTGCTCGGGGCTCAGTGAACTATAGCTGCGGGCCAGGTCCAGCTGGCCTCCTATTTTGTAATAAAGTTTTATTGCAACACAGGCACACTCCATCTTTTATGCACTGTCTCTGGCTGCTTTTGTGGATAACTGCAGAGTTATGTTGCAACAGAGGCCATGTGGCCCATACAGCCTAAAATGTTTACTATCTGGCTCTTTCCAGAAGAAGTTGCGGACTCCTGCTATAGCTTATGGTCTTCACTAAGCCGGTCAAAACAACGGTGCTTATTGCTAAGTACTAATAATCTTGTCTTTCATGATCTGGAATATCGTGAGTGTGCATTGGGTACGCCTGTAAAGTGTCAGCAGATTTCCACGTGTGTCTCATATATGCCACTTTATTAGCTTACAGGCAGGCTTCATCTAAAAAGGTTTGCTCTGCGGGCCCTTTGGAAATACAGTATATACATATGTATATTTTTTGAATTAAGTTTGGCTTGGTTGGCAGCACCTTGGCACAGGCGTGATGAAAGCTGAGGGATCCTGGCAGTGAAGACCTTCCCTGAGGCAGAGGAGGGCGCCCTCCCTCCTGACCCATGGCAGTGGGGGTGCCTTTGAGGCTTGCCAGAACAGTATTGACAGGGCAGTTTTTGCACCGTGTGAAAAGCAGCCTGTTGATGCATCACACTCGTTTCCTGGCTGCTCACGGGGGCAATCAGTTTGCCAGGCTCCCACCCTCGCCTCCTCCTCTGGGCCAGGGGCACACTTTCTCTCCCCAGCCTAGTGCAGGCTCCTGAGAGGCCGGAGCACTGCCTCCCCGTTCCTGCTCCCAGGAGCTCAGCGCTGGCCTCTGGACCCCTGGCATCTGGGGCAGACGCAACACCAAGGCAGGGATTGGCCGACTCCCACCCCAGATGCCCAGCAGGCCAGGCGCTGGGAGCGCTCGGGGGCGTGACAAATCTCAGCCTGTTGCCGGCTGTGTTCCGCGGCCAGTCGGCCCCGGGGGTGGCCTACAATGACGGGCCCGTCACTCAGCCTTACTCATCTGCTCACCATTTCAGGATTGCTCTGTTACTCAGCTTGCTGCTGGGGTGAGTTGTGTGAATGTGTGTGTGCGTGCGCTTGTATGTGCATGTGCGGTTTTGGAAAAAAAGACTCTCAGACAGCTGACTGGTTCTGGGAGTTTCGGTAGCCTTTAAATCTTAAACTTCTCAGCAGTGTTGGAATTGCACCATAAAGGGGTTTGACAGTGGAGTCTGTGGGGACCTTGGCATCCACGCGTGCGTGTGTGTGTGTGTGCACTTGTGTGTGCCCCTCTTGTGACCTTGATTTCGGAGGGGCAGGCTGGCAGCTGCTGCTCTCTTGGCTTTGAAGCAACATCGTGTTCTGTGGTCCGGGGCCGCCCCTGGCAGCGGGTGGAGAGACGCTCTCCATCACTGTCCGGGCTGACTGGCTTGGGGTCATGCAGCTCACTGTCCCATGGGCAGAAGCCACCAAACGGCCTAATCGTTTTCTTTGTAGGTTGTGTCCTCCCTTGCCCCCTATGCCTGCTCAGAGCGAATTGCAAGACGGCCGACTCCTAACGTGCCTTTCAGAGAAGTTGGAATACCTTCAACTTTTAGGATCAAAATTTGTTTTTCAGGGGTGATGGGGTGGGGCTTGAAGGAAAGCTGTAGGTGAGGCCAACTCCGGAATACATGAATCAGGGAAAAGCAGGCAAGTTACAGCCAGTTAACGTGAGAACTTCACTGTAGCTGAGCCATCCGACTCATGGTCAGAACACTTAGTGATGTCGCAGAGCATGTGCCCTTCACCTCTCCTCTCCTTGGGCTCCTTCTGGTGCAAGTTCCAACAGGCAGGGCATGGCCCAAAGCAGGAGGAGGAGGAAGCAGGAAGTAGAACAGTCTATCAACTCCATGAGCCGTTGCAGAATAGTGAGCGTATGGCTGCACCTGTAATTTTCCCAGCCTGCAAAGGCAGGATGTTTATGTCACTTCTTTCCTTTGGTGGCTTCTAATGGCACATTTGCTTGATTTGAGGGGGTGCTGCTTGGTGAAAAAAAAAGAGGCAGAAATGGGGAAAGGCTTTCTCGAGTACCCTGTTGACAGGCTGGTCTTGTGAGTGGGAGATCCAGATGGACACAGTGGTGATCCTGGTGTTGTATGTACAAAGAGGACTTTGGAGATGGTTTGGGCCAAACTCCTTGTGGTACAGATGGGGAAACCGAGTCTCAGACTGAAGAAGGGAGTCATGCCAGGTTGCAGCATCACTTGCACTCAGACTCGCACTCTTTGATCCACACCCCTATATTTCCAAGACTAAGTTGGAGCGAATCACTTTCCAAGGATTTACCCAAGAGTCAAGTGGGTATTGAGTCCAAAGGGCAAAGCCAACATCAACAACAGCAAAAATCCCCCCAAAAGTTCGCCAAAAGCCTGTGCTAGACTCAGCATTGTTTACCCATGATTTGGCACTGCAGTGGCCACATCAATATGACCTTGGTGTCTTTAAGTCAGGGCAAGGGGTCCTGAAATTCTGTGATAGTTGGCATTTCCAAGGCAGCTGCCTGGGGTGGAGCCACGTAGCGCACCCAGGTTTCTGCAGGCCCCGTGTACACACACACACGATTGTTTCCATTACAACAGAGTCTGCTGGGGCTTCTCCAGGCTGGGCCCTGAGCTCAGACATGATTCCACGGGGGCAGCAGAGTCCTGAGAGAGACCCACAGGCCACTTGGATGACACCAAAATAGACATGTGAAGTCCTGGCTTAGTTGACTGGGAGGGAGGGGTGGGGAGGAAGCTGTTCCCAAACACGTCCACCTGATGGAAATATTCTGAGCTGGAATGAGCTGTAAATAAACTAGACTGTGCTAAAAACAAATATCTCCAGGGAGTTGGGGGGGGGGGGGGGGCAGAAATAGCCAGTCTTCACCTGCTGAAAATGAAGTTAAGTCAAGGAGGAAAGGGCGGGGAGGGCCAAGGAGGGAGGAACAATGCGGATGCCTCAACAGGAAAGCAACTGATGCTCTGTTTTCACTGAGGAGTTCTCTGGTTTCCAGGAAGAAATGAGAGAAGTGATTGCTTTCAGTGATACAGATCTTTCAACAGTAGAAGGCCGCACAGGGTGTGGGGTGAAGGGAGGCATCGGAGGCCTTATATGGTCTGGAAAAATAAATGGTGAGGCGTGCAAATTAGCCATGTGAACCTGCCAGCCTCCCAGGTGCTCCCGGCTGGGAGAGGCTTTGCGGAAAACCACAGCCTCAGCGCTTAGCTGTCTGCTGAGGCCAAACAGAGGCAAAGGAGCCTGCAGCCCCGGGTTGCAGGGAGGGTTCTGGAGTGCTGGTGCGTGTCTGCCAGCTTCTCCACACGCCCCAGGCAGGGAGGAGCAACGGAAGCTGCCCACTCCTAGCCTACTCAACACTCCAGGAAAGAAACTTGGAGAAACTTGAGGAGAAGGCAAGTTTTGTAACAATACAGCCATATTATCTTACCACAGAGAAAGAGAACAGCAGCCCATGACAGCTGGAGTAGGGCTGCCACTCACAGCCAGGCCATGGTGTCCTCCTGTTGAACATACACCGTTTCACGGAACGTGTCAAGGCCACTCTGTGACTTTGATGGATCAGGACAAAAACAAGGCCACCCTGTAACCACATCGGACACAGACAAACCAAGACTATCGTAAACCACAAAGATGACCAACTATCCCTTTCTCCGTGATCGTGAGTCACCGCTGCTTCTTGACCATCACAGCCTCGGTCTCGCTCCGGTCTTCTCCTCGTCCAGATAAGAGTTCAGATACTCAGTCATAGACTAGCCCTTGCTTCCCCACAGCAACCCATCCAGAGCAGAGCCAGACCGTGCCTCCTCATCGTCTCGCCCAGCATCACCTAGCAAAAGCCTAAATCCTAGAATAAATCCTTTCTCACACCCTCTCGCCGAGATGCCCCACGGTTCCCCTGGTGTGCACCCTCCCTGTGGCGATGAGTCAAGAAAGCCAGCTTTGTTCAACCTCAGGTGCGTTCCTGGCGGGCTTGGGTGGAGAGCATTGATACTGTAGGTCTCAGGTGGTTGTTAGGGGCCACCTCGCCGCCTTCTTGGCTCCTGACCTGTATTTCCACCTCCATGCAGTCATAGCACGGAGATTGAGAGGAAGGACTCCTGGTTCTGGCGCTTACTAGTTGCATGACCTTGGGCAAGTTGCTTCACCTCTTTGACTTTGTTAACTGATCTGTAAGATGGGGGTGATGATGTTGATGACAATAATAGTACTTAACTCTCAGGGTTGCTCTGAGGATTAGGTGAATTTATACGTGCAAAGCACTTACATGGGCCCTGGCATATAGTAAAATTTTTTTAAATTAATTCAGCAAACATTTGTGGAATACCCAGTGTATGCCAAGTCCTGTGCTAGATGCAGGGATAAAAAGTGGCTCCCGTCCTCCCAGAAAGCACAGTTTCGCCAGAGAGACACAAGGAGACAGTTCCACCCCATGGATAAGAGCTAACATCAGGCAAACCTGGAGAAAAGCATAGCAGGACCCTTCAAGTTTGGCCTGGGAATCAAGGAAAGCTTCCTGGTGGAGGCAGCCCAGTGCCTGGTAAAGCCTGTGCTCAAATGAACAAATGTCTAACACTGAATTTGGCAGCTTTGCCCACAAACTGGTGCCTCCTCGGACTTTCCCGTCTCCTCCTCTGACCACTGTTGCCCCAGGTCCCCTGTAGCATCAAAACCACCCTTGAGTCTTCCTCCTCTTCCACTCCTGCAGCACATTGGCCCCCAGATTCTTTCTCCCCAGGAATGTCTGCATCGACCCCTTCCTTTCTGTCCTCATTGCTTCCATGCCAGTGTTGGCCCTGACAGGCCACCTGCACATCCGGCCTGCTGCCTGCTCCCCATTCTCCAAGCTCTCCTCACCCCACCTTTCCTGCACACAGTCCTTTCCACTGCCACTTTGATCCTATCACTCCTTTACTCAGCACCTTCTGTGGCTCCCTACTGCTCTTTGAATAAAGCCCAAACCTTTCTGTGGGCGATCAAAAACTGTACTGTCTAGCCCCGAACAAACTTTCCAGCCTTCCCCACTCCCAACTATTCTTTCAAGAGTCTCCTTTCCCTTTAGACCAACACCTTGAAACGTCTTGCCTCTGTGCTATATTTAACATATACGGGGTGCCTGCCTGCCGTTGCCCCCTTCCAGAGAACCTTCTCCCACAGCCTCAATTGAGCAGCAACAGATCCAGAGATCCCGCTGAAGACCTGGCCTGGGTGGGTTCTGCTCGGCTGTCCCAGCGACCTGAACTTGGCTGGAAAAGATGAGCAGAGCAGTCAGAGTCCCTGCCATGGATGTTTGAAATAAGAGCCACAGAGGGCTGTTCCAGCCAAAAGAGATGAAAGAGTTGAAGCAAGACTGGTCAGCCGTCATGGGGGGATGGGGAGAGTGAAGATGCTAAAGAAGATAGAATGGAAACAGATGCACAGAAAGAAGCATGAAAGAGAAGAGGGAGAGAGAAGGGAGGAGGAAGAGGGAGAGAAATACAAGGAAAGTGTCATGTCCCTACTGGAACATGGAGTCTTCCTTCCTTCCAACACCCTCACCCCATCCAGGCCTTCAAGGCTTTGCTCAAGTACCCATGACTTCCCCAGATATTTCCTGAGTCTGGAAAACTTTCTGTCTTATTCTTCCCTCATCTTCTAGAACCGACATGAATGCCGCCTTTTCCAGAAAGCCTTCCATGTCCCTCCCAGCGGGCAATCTCCTCTTTCTTGCTTCTCTGAATTCCTTTGATTCCTTGTTAACTTACGCGGCCGGGGCGGCAGATGCTGCCTTGGTGCTGCGGTGCCAGATTCTGTGGAACCATTTGTGACCAAGCCAATCACCAAGTATGGGATAAGCCAACTGTTTCTCGCAGAGCCACTTCAGAAATTTTCATTTCCGGTTGTCACAATGGCTGGGGTGGGTGGCATCACTGCCTTTGTTGAGCTGGGCCCGGGATGAGGGGTGGCCTGCAATGGGTGGGACAGAATCATGCACCAAGAATGGTTCCATGTCCTACAGGTCTTGGAAATGTCACATGGAATATTCATACCTGTATATAATTATCTCATCCTAGAGCCTAATTCTCCTTCACATCAACATTTTTTGAATTATAATATTAAACTGAGTTTTCTGAGACTACAGCTACTGAGTAATTATTGGGCTTTGTTCAGTTTGAAGTGTTACCTAGTCTGGTTTATCATTTGAGAAAATCACTTCACATGGTGGACGCACCCCTTGTAGCATTTGAGTTGCCGATGCTACGACCTGTATTTGTAGCTGTCACATTCTCTGTGAGTCCATGGGTAGGTGTAAATATCCAACTATATCGTGTTTTCTGATGTACTTGTGCCTGACCACTTACAATCAAAAGATACATTTTTCTATCATAAATTGCTTTTCTTATATCTTTTATATTACATTCAGAGCATTATATTGATTTTTAAAAATTGCATAGGTATGTTGTGTTACTTATGAATTTCATTTCAGGATAATGAAGGTGTCTTTACAAAATATTTCTCACAAAAATGGGCATTGGATCTGAGAGGGCTGAGGATCATTGGCCCAGGCCAGTGAAATGCTCTTCCATTGAAGGTGTGAGGGTGTGGATGTGCATGGAGCGACCATTCCTGGGAGCTCTGGGGCTGACACAAGTGGCCTGCACAACCTGATGACTTCTGGGGAGCACCCAGCACTTGCCTGATGTCTGAAGGCAGGTCCTGGAATACAGGGTAGAAACGTAGGTGAGCACTGGCCCCTGGGAGACAAGACTGAAAACTGGGTTCAGAGTTGAGAGGCATGTGGTGGATGACGCGCCCGTCTTCTGTGAGGTCAGAGGCTCGGTGAAAGGGTGGAGGTGAGGGTACCGTCATGGGACCAAAACTGGGAACTGAAAATTACAGCTTTTGGCAATTGTGGGTATTATGGCTATGAATATTCTAGTACATGTGTTCTGGTGAACACGCACCCACTTTTCTGTTGGTAAATACCTAAGAGGGAAACTGCTGGGCTATAATGTACACCTATATTCAGATTTAGTAGACAATGCTGAGCAGTTTTCCAAAGAGGATGAACCAATTGATACCCTCTCCAGCCAATGTATGAGAGTTCTGTTGTTCCTCGGCCTTGCCAACATTGCTATTTTCCTTCCTTTGCATTTTAGCCGTTCCGGTGGGTGTGGAGTGGTATCAACCCCAAGTTCAGCAGCAGCGGAATAGATAAGGATTTGTGGTCTAGTCACACAGTGGACCTCTATTCAGCAGTAACTACTACAAACAACCACCTGATGACCCCCACAAACCCTGTGTTGAGCAAAAGAAGGCAAACACAAGAGTTCATACTGTATGATTCCATTCATATAAAGTCCCCAAACAGGCACAATGAATCCCTAGGGTTAGAAGTCAGGGTGCTGGAGAGGGAGCAGCGCAGAGATTGGAGAGGAGCTGGCGGGGCCCCTGGAGGCTGGGGAGTCCTATGGTCTGTGTCTTGATCCAGATGCTGGTTTCTACGGTGTGTTCATTTGTAGAAATCTACTGGGCTGTATACTTTCGATCTGTGTCCTTTTTGTAAGTTTCAACGTTGAGCATATATTAACATTGTATACGTTAAAATGTCACATGTGACATTGAACGTGTGACAATGTGAGACTCCATGTGACAACGAAACTACAAGGGTCCAGGGCCCTCCCTTCATCTCCTCACCATCTATGCATTGAGACTTTAAAGTGTAACTCTCTAGTGAGCATGGGTGACACCGAATGCGTGTGTAGAGCCTGGTGTCAAATATGTGTTTGAAATCATGGCTCCAGGTCTCTTGTAATCATGCTACCTCCCGCCCTGGCTGAACAATTCCTTCTGAGAACAACATCAAAGCTATTAACAAACACTTCCTTCTCCTCAGCTACTGGGGCACATTAGGAGTCCCTTTGAACTTTGCACTCTTTGCCACATCTACAAAGTGACAAATCAGTCTCTGAAGAAGGGGAAATGGACCTTATAACAGTCTCAGCGTTCATAACCTCTGCTCATTTATTAACCACCTTAATCCAGCAAGGGCCAGGGAGGACTACGCCAAGTAGCAAACAGGAGTTACGCTCACATCTAATGGTTAGAAATCAGATGTGGGAGTCTGGGTGGCCACGTGGGTCTCCCTTTGGCTTGGTGGGCATGACGGAGGCCCGATAGCACTGACCCCATGCTAATGAGCAAAAGTTTTCTCTGCACAGCCCTTCCCGGCCTGGATCAGAAGAAGCGTGGCAGCCACAAAGCATGCTGCCTGCTGACGCCCCCTCCACCCCCACTGTTCCCACCACCATTCTTCAGAGGGGGCCGAAGTCCGGTGAGTACCTTAGGCCTCGCGAGAGAACAGAAATGCGGCTGCTCGGTGCCCACTGCACAGCCCCACCCCGCTGCCCCACCACTCGAAGTGAGCTGCCTCCAGAAGCTTTTCTGAGGGACCAACCCTTTCCTCGCTGAGCCCTGGATGGACGTTTTTCGGTTTCTGGTGTGTGTCCATTCTCCCACTGTCTTAAATAGGTTACGGAGGGAGATTCTTCTCAGCAGGGACTTGCATGTGGCAAACTGCCTCATCTTCCTGAAAACAATAAGATGAATTTATAACTTTCTGGGCTGCCATCAGCTGCTCAGATATGGAATTTCCTCTTTTGTACTCATTCTCTCGAAGTATTTATGAAATTCCCTTCCACAGCCCATATCTAACGTGGACCATTTCCATGAAGCGACACGGGAAATGGTCCTCCTGTAGCCATAATGAGTTGTGAGAGGGAACAGAATTTGAGAAGAAAGGAAAAGGTGAGGAAAAGAGCAGGGTTTGGGAAGCTGACCTAAAAGACAACAGACTGGGGCATTCTAGGGACTTGGAATTCGCAGATCTTTCTAGAAACTCTTAGACCTGTACTGTCCAATACAGTAGTTACTAGCAATATGTGGCTATTGAACACTTTTAATGTGGCTAGTTTGAGTTCAGATGTGCTGGATGTATAAAATACATGCTGGATTTTGAAGACAGTGTGAAAAAAAGAATGTAAAATATCTCAGTAATTGTTTTATATTGAGCATATTCTGAAGTGATAATATTTGGGGTATATTGGGTTAAATAAAATATGTTATTAAAATTAATTTCACTTGTTTCCTTTTACCTTTTTAATGTGGCTACCAGAAAATTTTAAACTACCTATGTGGCTCACACTGGCGGCTCACATTTTACTTCTATTGGACAGTGTTGTCCTAGACATTGGATAAAGTCCCCAGAAATGAGCTTCCTAACTCCATCCAAAGTGGCCATTGTATCTCTGTAATCCATTCAAGCCAGGCACATCTCAAGAGTGGATGAGAGAATAGAAACTGGTGGCCCTGAAGGTCGTCTTCTTGGGACACCCATTGGGGTATTAGGGAAGTGCCAGTTTTAGGAGCTGGACTATGGGGCAGGTCTGTGTCCAGTGTGGTGACTCTTCTTTTGTCCCCCAAGTCTGACCTATAACCCTGTGTTGCTTTGCATTGAAGCTTCTCTCCCCAGACATGAAGAATCTCATCCTGGAACTCGAGACCGCGCAGTCCTCTTGCGTGCAAGGGTCACTTGGCTCCCCTGGGCCTCCCGGCCCCCAGGTGGGTGCACTCCTCCAGACCCCGTCCCGCTGTCTTCTGTTCAGAGCAGCGAAGCCCGCTGGGCAGAGCCTCTTAGGGCTGCTCCTCTTAGCATGATATGGGGACTGTTTTTCCTTCTCCACCTCCAGAGCCACAAGCATAGAACACTGGTTCTTCTCTAGGTGAATTCTGTCCGCCAGCCTTGACTTTCTTATCTCTGCCATGGGGACAATAAGTGCCCCTGCAGTACTGGATTTTGAGGGGGACCAAACGGAGTTCTGCCTAGATGGATGTGGTTATAATTATAGTTATCATCAAACACTTGATGACAATGGGTTGCCCTTTATGTGACCATTGACCCCACCAGGGGACCCAGAGGAGCCTCCAAGCAGTGCAGGAAAGTGGAGGCAAACAGGAACTTATTATCCTGAGCTCATTTGGCCCCCAGATACTGCTCCCAAGCAGCCTACCTCTCCCCACCAAAGCTAAAGGGAAGAGTGAGGAGAAGACAAAATGCTAGAGAAAGGATTTTCTAGGCAAACAAGAGTACCCTCCAAAGACCCTGTCCCACAGACTCCCAGCTCCTTGGGCCTGACTGGGAGAGGGGCTCCATCGAGGAGGAACATTCCCTGGCCTGGGGCGCTGGGCCTTCCATGGGGAAAAGAAAGAGGGTACAGGAGCAGTCAGTTCCCCAAGTGCCTTAGGAATTATGTCACCCCTCCTGGGTAACCCCTCCTGTGGCTCCCATCATGGGAAGACTAAGAGACAAACTCCCACCCTGGATTACAAAGCTCCACATGACGGGGCCCAGCCTGTATCTCTTATGTCATCTCGTACAACCAACATTGTCCACTGACACAGACACAGTGTGTCTCTTGAGTCCTCAAGCTCCCACGCTTTTTCCGGCCTTAGGTCCTTGGTGCTTGTGGCTCCGGCTGTTTGGAATGTTCTTCCCTCTAGGTTTTACCATGGCCAGCTCCTTTGTCACTAGGAACGCAGTTTACACGCCGCCTCCTCAGAAAGGCCTTCCTCAACCACTCAGGCTACGGTAGCCTTCTCCATCACTCTCCATCCCAATGACCTATTTTAATTCTCTGCATAATTTTCTCATGCTGTCATAGTTTTCTTATTTGTTTTTTTGTCCCTGGTCCCTTTGGTCTCCCCTCTGTGAAATGTAAGCTCCGTGGCAGGGGTTGGCAAACTATGGCCCCCGGGTCAAATCCAGCGGCAGCCTGTCTTTGTCGTCAAAGTTGTACTGTCTCTGGCTGCTTTTGCCCTACGAGAGCAGAGCCGAGTAGTTGTGACAGAGGTGCTGTATCAGAGGCATGGCCGAAGCCATTTACTGTCTGGCTCTTGACAGAAAGAGTCAATGAGAGCAGGGTCTATGAGAGCAGTGGCGTTGTCTATCTTGTACGTTCTGTGTGCCCAGTCTACACCCGTGCATGGGTTGTAGAAGGTTCTCCATAAATATTTGTTGAGTGCAATAAAGAAAACAGGACGTTGAATGCAGAGTTGGCCAGAGGCTGCCACAGAGGAGCTAAGTCTGCAGAAAGACATGATGGGCATCCTGAGGAACACATCTCTGGAGGGTGTCTCTCTTCCCACCTCCCGCAGGCCACGCTGACAGCTCTCAGAGGGTGTGAGAACCCACAGACACGGGAAAGAGAGGGGCATTCTCTGCGGACCTCAGACCAGCAGCTCTCCTGTCACACTTGCACATCCCTAAACTCACGCAATCTGCTTTGAGTCACATGGAGGCTGTGCTGCCCAACTCCAGGGGACTTTGCAGCCACCTCCATTCCTTTAGAACACAGTGTGAGTGCGGTCACCACGCAAAGTGAGATCTGTGGACCAGCACCATGAGCCTCCTCTGGGAGCTTGTTAGAAATGCAGAATCTCATCCTGTCCCCACCACACACACCCCCGGCCAATCAGAATCTGCATTTTAACGAGATCCCTGAGTGAATCCCCTGCACGTCAGACTTTGAGAAGCACTGAGCTGGAACACAATGGCCTGGTAAAACAGTTCCAGGCCATTTCAAGAAAAGGATAAAACCAAGGCTTGGGAATCAGAAGAGAATGGGATGGAAACTCTCCTTCCTTCCCTCCCCAAAACAGAAGGAAAATAAACCAAAGACGGCAATTCCCAAATTTACCTGCACATTAGAATCTACTGGAAGCTTCAAAAAGTCCTGAGGCCTGTGCCCCTCTCCCTGAGATTGGGATGTAGTTGGCCTTGGCTCTGGCCTGGTCTTTGGGACTTTTAAAAGATCCCCCAGGGGATTCTAACGTGCAGATACACTTGGGGACCACTGGCTGAGGGGGGTGTTTGTCATTTGGACAAGTCTCATAGAAATCCTATTTCAAACAGTCCTTGCATTAGGCCTGTTCACTTGCAGATCTTGGAGATGAAGTAGTGGCCTGGGGGCTTTGATGGATTTCCTCTCTGCTCTTCTGGGGCTTTTGGAAAACAGTTAGCCAGCTCAGCATTTCACAGGCGTGTGAGCAGAAAGCAGCTAGCTGTGTTCTGCTGTGGGTGTGCCAAGCTTTAGTGCAGTGGGTGCTAGGGTCCCTGAGCTGGAGTCTGCCCCACTCCTGTGGCTGAGTAATGGGTCAAAAATGCACTATTTACTTGCTTTTTCTCTACCTGGTACCCAAAGATTGATTCACCCTGGGAATTTCTAAGTCGACTGCTTCTATGTGCAAAGCATAACTTCCCTCTTGTCAGGGCCCCAGGGAAGCTTGGTGAGAGGAGCAGAAAAGACATGAGTGGTGGTGAAGCATCTTGTTTTCAGCAGACAGCATTTCTTCAGGACTCTCTAGTTGCTCTCACCAAAGGCTCAGGATGTTCCTGGCAACACAAGGATTCCAGGGAGAAAACTAAAATCACAGAGAGTAGACATGAGTGTGTTACAACCACTGGAAACACAGCTCAGAGACAGCTGGAAGAAGAGGAATAGAGAAGAGAAGAATGTGCTGGAAGGCACGAGAGGGTCCTTCATGGGGTCCCTGGAGCCCTCAGTTTGCTTAGAGAAGGAGACTGCTATAGGAACCCTGTGCCCCAAGACCCCCCTCCCAGTCCTGCCTCCCTCACCACCGGTCCTGCCTTGGTTTGATGTGTACTTTCTTCATTTCTTCCCTTGATTGTGTAGGGTCCACCGGGGCTTCCTGGCAAGACAGGACCAAAGGGAGAAAAGGTATGAGCCACTTTCGTCGACCTACCTCTTCTTGGTAATTCCAGCCTGTTTTCTGGGGGTGCCACTAAGAATTTTCTGGTTGATATTTTAAACCATGCGCTAATTCAGCCTTAGTGTGTGAGGCTAGGCTCCATGATGACTGGGCTGCTGCTGCAGGTATGGAGTCCCACTGGTGTATTTCAAGCTGGCCCAGTGAGATGGCAGGGATGCTGTGAGTGGCCAAGTGACCAAGCCACATGATCATGCCCAGTCATCAGCCTTACCAAGCCCTCTGCTTCCAGAACTTCTCTTCCAAAGCAGCCTCGGCTTACCCGTCTTCTCCATCCACAGGGGGAGCTTGGCCGACCAGGAAGGAAGGTATGGTCCATGCTGTTCTGTGCTCCATGTGTATGTGTGTATGTGCACTCCTAGGGGTGGGGGAGCTAGCAATGTGCTTCCACAGCCCCCAGTACCCAAGTGGACAATGATGGCACTGCCATCCTGATGATGACAGTAGCAGCCTTGCTGTCTCTGCCCACTCCTTCAGTTGGAAGCTGAAGCCTGCTCATGACTTCTTCCAGAGGCTGCCAAGCCTGGCCAAATTTCCCCCAGTCTCTGATCATCTCACCCTGCCATCCATCAGAGAAACCCCCCAAGGCCCCAGCCAGCGGCACAAAATGACTCTCACTGTCTATTTGATTAAACTGGAATAAAGTACCAAACAGATAGAAACAAATGGCTTTTGCTTTTTGGCCCAGCTGGAATAAATGGGAGTTGCTTAAGGTTGCAAGGACTCTGAGTGAACCAAACACATGTTATCAAGACTCTCCTTTGTGTGAGGAAGGAGTAAACCAGCAACCACTCGCTACAGTCAATAGATACTGGAAGTGAAATTCTGGGTCTTGGTGGTAGAAAGAGATACAAAAATTTGCCCAAGAAAGATGTTTATAGTTCTAAATATAAATTACTATTTTTCTGGTTAAGTTTTATACAAATGGTTTCACTGTCAACAAGAGCCTCAAACAGACCTTTTCAAGGCAAAGTTACAGCCCTTTAGGATACAAATGACAACTCCAGCCAAGGCACAGTGGCTATTTGAAGGGCTGGGCTGGAAGGGATTCTGGTATGGTTTCCATGCTCAGAACTAACGAGGGCCATAATTGATAACTGATGTCTGCCATGAATGTGGGTGGCAAGAGTAGAAATGAATACACATACCAGCATTGTGATCTCTAGTTTAGGGGCTAAGCCTTCCACATGTCTAGCTAGGCCTACTGTGAAATTAGCCAGTGGGTGCAGAGGTCAGGATAGCCCCAAATCCCTGCTCCTAATCTCTTGCAGTGTGCACTCTCCCATAGCCCCTGGCTTAGGTTGGGTTCCTTGGAAGCAGAGACAGAGATGGCACATGCCATGTGCAAGTGAATTAATTATTAAGGGAGCTCTCTCAAGAGGAGCCTGAGAGGAGGGGCGAGCCGGATGAGGTGGGGGAAGAAGCCCAGCATGGATGTGGTATCAGGTGATATCCAGCTTCAGCCTCATCCCTAGGACAGCTTGGGAGTGTGAATTGCACCATACAGTTTATCCTGCCTTGAGGTAAGGGGGCTGGGCTATTAGCTGCAGGAAGGGGAAGTACATAAATTGCTGGGCAACCCCAATTGCCCACAGGCAAACTCCACAGTTGCAGGTTGCAGGAATGAGCTGTAGCAGAAAGGAAGGTAGCCGCTGTGGGGTGGGCATGCCGAGCAGGTAAAAAATATCTAAAGGGAGTACCAACAGCATCTGCTACTGCTGCCCAAACATAATCCTATCCCATTGTGCACCGCACCCTTGGGGTGAAACTATTAGAATTCAGGGGACATTTGTGTGAGTGTGAGTGAGTGGAGGTGATAAATATTGAAAAACCAAGAAGCTTAGAATCCCTTCCTTACCACTTTCCATTTCTTGAGTAGAATAAGATTTTGTGTGTAGACAATGTGACACCAAGGGATTTAATTTATACCTAAGTGACCCAACTCTTTAAGCTACCAGTCTTTGGAGGTTGGGGATGGGAGTCCTGGGGGCCATTCTGAGAGGCTCCATACTCCCCTCTGGGCCCCAGAGATAAATCCTACTTCCTGGAAGGAGGGGAACAAACCCAGTTGTCTTGACTTTTGTCTTTTGTCTTTGAAGGGAAGACCTGGCCCCCCGGGTGTTCCTGGCATGCCTGGGCCTGTCGGCTGGCCTGGCCCCGAAGGACCCAGGGTAAGTGGCAAGCTCTCAGGGCTCATATGGTATCAGAGCGTGAGGAGAGAAGATGGCAGCTCCCCTGGCCCCTGGTACGTAGTCAGTGAAAATCACTTCCTCAAGAGAGGGAGAAAGAAGAGAACACGAGGACTGCCCAGAGGTCTCCAAACACTTCCTCCTTCACTTGACTGCAAGACCTTGGTTAGTCCAACAGCTCAGACCCTGTGGGAGGAGAAATAAGAGGCCGCTCCCCTCTTTCACAGGGTCCCTGGTTCTCCTTTGTCCTGTGAGCATGCAACTCTTTGATTTCCCTGAGATGACCCAGTAGGGGCTGGCGTCTGGGAAGCTGTTGGCCTGCTGTGTTGATTTGGCAGGGGGCATTGGGTTGAGGGGACGGGCGTTGGCTGGCTGGAACAACTGAAATCCTACATTCAGAGAGAGATTGCCAAGTGCTGATGAAATCTCCTTCCTCAGGCAAGTTATGGATAGCTAACATCCACATCTGTGCCTTTGTTTATGTTCTTCTCACTGTTGGTCATAGACTATGGGGTGCACAGGCTGTGACTTGGAAATGTGACCTGCAGAAGTCGGGAGGTGGGCCAGAGAATGTCACTTTCTGCTCTGATTTGCTTACTGGTTGTATTTATTATGGGAATAGAAGGTTGTGTTTCCAGTCCCCTTAGGAAAAGTCCCGAGGATATTTCTATAAAAATCTACTGTATGTAGCTGAGGTGTCCAATATGGTAGCCACTCACCATATGTGACTTTCAAGCCCTTGAAATGTGGCTAGTGCAACTAAGGAACTGAATTCTTAAATGGTAATTAATTTAAATTTGAATTTTAAAACTTTCACTCAGTTCAGTTGGGTTTGCAAATGTGTAGGTGTGTTAGGAGCAACTTGAGTGTGTGAACCTGCTTGGCTGCAAACCTAGGCTGAGAGTACAGGAGATGTCTGAAAGCCCCACCCTATGCAACGAGCAAAGCGGGTAGTTTGTTTGGGTGCTGTCACCTTGTTCTCTGAGGCTCCAGTGCCGCCACACTCTCTCTCCCACCATCTTGCAACCCTCTCTAGGAAAAGATCAAGCTTCAGTCCACTCACAACATCTTAGTGAGCATTCAGTTTGGAGATCTGATCCCCTTGGGGGAATTTCATTTTATATTTAATCTCAAATACCAGAATGAAGTGTGGATTGTGGAGCCTTGGGCCCCTGGGAGTGAGCAAGGGGCATTTGGGGACTTCAGATTCACAAACAAGCCCCAATGTCCCCAGTTCCATCCCAACCTTGCCCTGACTCTCCTGGTTCATTTTCATCACTGTAGGTCTTTTTTTTTCTCTTCTTCTTCTAATTCCCACAGGGTGAAAAAGGTGACCTGGGTATGACGGGCTTGCCAGGGTCAAGAGGACCAATGGGCTCCAAGGTCAGTGTGTGGTCCAGATGGACATTCCCAGGTCTTCTCACTAAGGCCCTGGAGCAGCTGCTATCTACAAAGACAGGGACTGGGTGGGGCTGCCATCCTGGGCTGGGGAAGGTCACAGACGTTGGAGAGTCTGGAAAGCCAGAGTGCTTGTCTTTACCAGCCCTTTGGGGGATGTCATGCCCAGGGATCCAGGAGCATAAGGATGCCATTCCTGCTGTTCTCCTGGGCAGCGAGGGTCAAGCCTCTGGACAACAAAGCAGATGGAAACCTTTGTTCAGGCCTTTGCAGGGGTAAGACAAGTAATGTTGTTTTTCGGCCTGGTGTACACACAGTCCTCAGGGACATCTTTGTGTTTACTGCTGCAACCCCCGTAAAACTTCCAGGGAATGTGGAGACACATGGCATCACTGCATTCAGGAATTCCTTCCACTCTTGCACCAAACCCAAAGGTCATACAGGGCTGGTTGTAAATGCACTTTCTGCTTTTTTTTAGGGCTACCCTGGATCCCGAGGGGAAAAGGTTAGTGCTTGTCTCTGAGGGCTTCCCAGAGCCTGGTCTGGGTTATGGGCTCCAGGGTCAGTGATGAGCAGAGAATGGCTGAGGTCTCTCTTTAGTCAGCGACTGCAGCAACCGCTCCTGGATATTCCCCTGTCCCTTGTCAGTGGGCTGAGAGAGAAGCGAGGGGCCTCCTGAGGCAGGGCAAGTGGCTCAGGGAGGAGCTCCCAATGGAGGTAGGGGCCCCTCCCGTGGAGCAGATGAGCGAGTGAAGGTTGTGCCAGGTGGAGAATGAACGCAGCTTGCATGGGGGTGCTGGAGGACGGTGGCCAACGTGTGTCTTCAGACCAAGCTTCCACCTCACAACCTTCTCATCGGTCAACAACCAAACCAAACCAAACCAAAACACAGCCAGAACCTGGGGACAAATTTCTTATAGGAGGAGAGAGGATCTGGGACCCAGAATTTATGTGAGTTGTCCTTTATTAATGCAAGAGGTCTTTGGGGTCCAAATAGAAGGTAGATCACAAAGCATTCCTTCCCCGGGCAAGTCACCTAAGGTCTGAGCCTGTTTCTTTGCCTGTGAAATGAGGGTGTCAGCTTAGGGACCTTTCAGTTTGAAAGGCTCCACTTTTCCCCCATGATATTAACTGATTGACTCTCTCCTGTGGTTTCCTCCTAGGGATCCAGAGGTGAAAGGGGTGACTTGGGTCCCAAAGGAGAAAAGGTAATGGCCACTGCATAGAGATGATCAACTACACAAGTGACTGGCTGCCAGGGCTCCATCCTGAAAATGACCCGGCTCTTCCACAACCCTCGCCCACGTTCTTTCAGAGGCGCTCACTGTATTTGTTGCTCTCTTTACAGGGTTTCCCGGGATTTCCTGGAATGTTGGGGCAGAAAGTAAGTACCTAGAAATCGTAAAAATAGGCCTCCGTAACAAATTAGACCCTCCAAGCACAGCAAAAAGAGGTCTGCCGCTCTGTCCATGAGGCCAGGAAACTGGTTTTCGCCGTGGAAGATTCTGCTTTGAAAGAGAAGCAAGCTGCTAAACATGCTGGTGAGAGGGTGCAGGATGGTCTGAGACCTCCCTCCAGTTCAGTGGGAGGGAAAGGACGCCCATCTAGGTGGAGAGAGCCCCTTCTTCGCATTTCCTACCTCTGGGAGGGCCATGGTAATGTTCAAAAGCAGAACGCGTTATGACGAGGGACACAGATCTCAGCCGCGGTGGTCAAGGGTCCCAGTGAGAGGCGCAGGTACCTTTGGCTTAATGCCACTGCTCACTACACCCAGCTCAGCACTCCTGCACGGGTGCCACACGTACTGCCAGAGGTACTCAGGGTCATTTTAGCTGAGTGACAGCAAACATTTTTTATTTTGATAGTTAAATATTTAGTGGGATTTCATGGACATCTTGTTTGGGACAAGGCTTAATTTAAAAAAGGAGTTAATTCAGTTGGTTTAAAGAAAAGCATTCAGTAAATAACAGAGTAGTGTGCAGATATGACAAAAATTGTGGAGGTGGCAATTGACTGGTAGATTTTTTTGAAACTTATCCTTACGGTTAAGTTCTGGGGAAGAGGAAGAGGAGGCTGGTGAGGGGAGATGTCAGAGAATAAAGAGAGAGAGTGCATAAATGCCGCTGAGCACAGCTCCTAATCTAACATCGGAACGGTGGCTCCTTGTACTGTAAGGCATTGACACGAGAAATTGTTATTTATTTATTTTTTCTTTTTTTTAATTTCTTTTCTTTTTTTTTTTTTTTTTTTGAGAAAGACTAGCCCTAAGCTAACATCTACCAATCCTCCTCCTTTTGCTGAGGAAGCGTGGCCCTGAGCTAACATCCGTGCCCATCTTCCTCTATACGTGGACAACCACCACAGCATGGCTCGACAAGCGGTGCCATGTCGGAATCCAGGATCCGAAAGTGGTGCACCCCGGGCCGCCAAAGTGGAACGTGCGCACTTAACCACTGCGCCACTGGGCCAGCCCCCGGGAAACTGTTATTTTTACCTTGGCCTCCAAGCATAATATTCTTCAAACATGCAAATGGGATGCTTTCTTAGAATTCTAAGTTTTTTTCAAGTTCGCCTTAATGTTTTATTTTCCAAATTTGAATAAACAATTTTATCTGACCTTCTCCCAGTCAGCAGAGCATATTTAAACAATTTCCATCATCTGACATTAATTTATTATAGTTTATAACTGTCTTAAGCTGTCAAAAACGCTGTTCCTTCTCCCCTAGGTGGAGGGTTGGATTAAAAATAAATAGATTAATTATATAAACAAGTTAAAGGAAACGTTAAGAGAGAAAAAATAATTTTATCTTAAAATATTTAGGTTAGGTTTTCATTCAGAGCAACAGTGAATATCAAAGTATAATAAATTACTGTAAAATTAAATATGACAGCTTCTCTGGTCTCTGCACCATTTGCTAGACTTGCCATCTAGAGTTCTCTTTCCCTTTCATGGCAGGCTGTTTTAAGACAGAGCTGATATGATAACCGTAATTAGGTCTTAGGAGAGAAATTAGATCAAGAAATTACTGGCTGCTTCCAGCTGATGAAGAGAAGGGCCACACTTCCTTCGAACAATCTTTTCCAAAATATGATGCTGTTATGCTGCTGTTTGCTCCCAGCCAAACAAGACACCCTTTGGCCCGTTCTAAACAGCCGGGGAAAATTGTGCAAACATCTCCATGGCCACGTAGACTCCATCCTATCCTCTCACTCTCTCATTGCCTGGAATACTGAAGGACACGACAGGTTGGAAAGAAAGCATAGGTTTAAGGACAATTCTGCTTGAGGCAAGATATTGGTAGGTTGGGTAGGGACAAATTTGTTACATTAGCTGAGCCAACGGATAACTTCAGAGCTTTATGCTTGAGGCTTACTGTATATTGGTGTTCCCTGGAATTTTCCATTGTGTTATACCTCTTCTGACCTCCGTGTGAAAAGCTGTTGCAGTGTTTATTGTTTTCCCCGAGTGGCTGGGACAGCTCTTCATGGCCACTGGCTGCTGACTAACAGAAACTCTCATAGTTGCTGTTGCTAAACTTAGCTTGTTGGCAGTGCATTCTGGGCCATGGAGGGATTACTGGAGGTAGGGATGATGCCCTGTGGGTTCATGATCCAAAGAAACAGCAAGTGGGCCTAGAATCCTAGAAGAACATGGGGAGAAAGGAAAAAAAACTAAAAAGGAGCCGTGGGTTTTATGAAAGAGCAAATAAACCATGGAATTCTAAAGTTGGTGTGTGTGGTTCTGATAGTTCAAAATAGGGCTTTTCAATTAGGACTATTGTGTACATAGTTTCCCAGGCCTTTTACAATAATTATATTGAGTATTTGAACGTATGTCTGGAACATCTCTCCCCAAAAGAGTTTTCATCTAAATCAAATGGAAGTGAGCTGGAACCCAAAGCAATTTTTACTGAAGAGTGGGAAAATATACAACCCTAAGTAAAGCTCATTACATGAGCAGGAACTTTGGGAAGTTCCTACTCATATAGTTTCAAAACTGTGTCCAATCATTCAAAAACCCATGGATTTTAATTTATGTTACAAAAAACACTGAAACACAACATAAAATTTCAACTACAAGTGAAAGCATTTTTCCCTAGCAGCTTGTGTTGTCACAGGCACACGTGTGACTGAAATGCAGGGGCCTCCCACTTTGGCCATTCTGGAGGGTGACTTGGGACACCAAAATACGTGGTGCTTGGGAGCTGGCTTTCTCAGATAAGTCGTCACCCACCCAGGGTAACCTTCTCCTTTCCTTCTTCTTCCTTGAGAAACCTATCTGCCTTTCACATGACCTCATCACTTTCCCAGTCTCCCAGAGCAGCCCACTTGGAAGGGATTTGGAGCCATCAAGTACACTGCCCTCGTCGCCAATGATTGGATAGACCTGTAGAGATGTACCTGCTCCACGTACCCTAATTCCTGTCTTGCATCTCTTTCTTCCTTCCAGGGTGAAATGGGTCCAAAGGGTGAGCCTGGGATAGCAGGACACCGGGGACCCACAGGAAGACCAGGAAAACGAGGCAAGCAGGTAACCATCCCAGGGCTCCCACACCTATGCGGTCAGACCCTCCTGGCCTGTGGTGAGGCAGCTGGGTGGAGTCTATCAGAGATGTTCCATAGAGCCAGTCTCCAGCATCCTCTGGGCTGATGGGCAGAAGCAACATCACTTTGAGGACCTCCTGGCTTCTCTAGGCTGGCCATAGTTTGAGGAGGATGGGATAGGATGCTCTGATCCAACTCTGTCCAAGGCTAGAAGCAAGAGTGGATCTTTGGATCATAAGAACAGATCTATCTTGACTAAAGCAACTGGGATGGAAACCAAATCTGGTCATTTACCCAGAACACCTGCTTTTTGCCTCAATGCCCCAGACACAAATGGAGTTTTGGAGAACAGCGCAGATATTTCCCTGCTGTTGAAGGGTCTTCTGGGTCTCAACAGTAGTGTGGTTTTCCCCACTCAGGATCCCAATTTGTAAGTGATCCTCTTTATTGGCACTATTAAAGGGTTGGGGAAATTTTTAATTCAGAATTCCCCCTGGTAGCAGGCTCTCATGTCAAACCATGTGAAATGAGACGGAGAGGAAGGATGAAGGTACATTTGCTTTGGTTGGCTTAGAGCCACCTGAGGGCTCAGAGAAACCTCTCATCTTTGTCCCCATGGACAGTCTTTCCAGAGAGATGTGCCCTTCTATGTGTTTGGTTGTCAGTTTGTTGGCTTTTTACCTCCTTTCTCATTATAAATGTAATATATGATCATTACAGAAAACTTGGAAAATTCACAAAAATAGGAGGGAAATCATCTAAAGACCTAAGACCCAAGACCCAAGCAGAACCACTGTCACCATTTTGATATATTTGTTTTGAGTATTGTTTCTTTTGTGAACTTTCTAGTGTTTTGTTTCTTTGATATCCAATATAGTTATTACATCGTAAATTTTTAACTTAAAATCACTATCTACACATTTTTGCTTGTTACTTCAGATATTCATTAAGAATTTTTAAGTAACTTTTATAAATGTCTGCATCAGATTTTAGTAAATGAGTAAGCAATAGATTGTTTGGACATGAGCGACCTAACCAAGTTATATATGATGCTGAGAGGCTAATATCTTTGGGCACAAAACTTTTTCCATTCTGATATTTCCATTCTTTTCTTAGGCTAGATCCCTGGTTCTCAAACTTTAGCTTACATCAGAATCACCTGAGGGGGCTGCTTAAATACAGATTCCTTGCCTCTCATTGTCCCCAATGCCTAGGCCTTACTTTCAAAAGATTCTGGTAGAATTGACCCGGATCTTTAGCATGGGTTGTTATTTTTTTATTTTTATTTTTTGCTGAGGAAGATTAACCCTGAGCTAACATCTGTTGCCAATCTTCCTCCTTTTTTGCTTGAGGAAGATTAGCCCTGACCTAACATCTGTGACAACATTACTCCACTTTTATATGTGGGTCGCCTGCCACAGCACCGCTGACAAGTGGTGTAGGTCTATGCCTGGGATCCGAACCCATGAACCCAGCCCACCAATGTGGAGCGTGCCAAACTTAACCACTATGCCATGGCCAGCCCCAGGTTGTTATTTTATTTTTAAAGCTGTCCATGTGATTCTAATATGCAGCTAGGGTTTGGAACCATGAAGCCAATTCTGGTCTTTTCCAAGAGAATTTAGGAATGACACAGGCTCCAACCTGGATAACTCAGATTCTACAATCACTTTTGAAGTCACAAGATGCCAGTTCAATTTTCAAAGTTTTACAATGGGTGGCATGATCATGGCTTTACAATGATGCCACAGAGAGCAATTTCCTAAGGACTAGGCTTAGAAAAATAAGGAAAAAAGGGAAATCTTTTTCCTAAAATCATTTTCTTCCCTACTGCTGATTTCCATCCAGAACTTTTTACGCCTGGGGTTCAAGAAGCCTGTTGCTTCTATCCTCTAGTTCTTTTCTTGGGCAGTGTTTGCCTTTTCCTGGTGAGGACTGAAGCCAAGAAGGCTATTTCTTGACCCTGCTGAGAGTGATTTGGTTGCAACAAGCTTAAAAATGACGCCAGAACATGTCTGGGAGCTCAGAGAAGTTAGGGAAACGAGCTGATCCTTTCTAGAAGATGTTATAAACCACCTAAGTGTTCTCCAAACCCTCAGTGCCTTTCCAGTCAGCAGATACTTGAGTTGTTGGCCTCGGAAGCCTGCTATGGTACTTTCTTTTTATCGTGAATTAATTTCCTAGTGGAATCTTACATTTCGTGTGTTTGTTGGGCCAGTGGTGCTGAGAGTTTCTGGAGGTTATTATAAGTCAATCTAAACCCTGGAAGCAGAAATCCAGAAGGGACTTCAGGAGGTTAGGATTTCAGAGCCAGAGGATTTTAGAGACCAGCTCATCCAATTCCCTCCATTTGGTTAAAAGAACTCTGAGGACCAGGGAAGTGGAGTGGCCGGCCCAGGACCCTCAGCTAAGCCTCTTCCAGGTCAGGATTAGAACTTAGGGAGTTGAGACCTGCTTTTCCCCACAACTCATCGTCTTTCCACCCGCTTCATGCTTCGGGACCTGCCTTCAGGTAGATCCAAGACAGTAGCTCTTGACTTTACTACAAAACCTTTAGTTAAAAAGACAGAGCAGCCTCCTTGAAAGGGATCATAGGCTTTGTGGCAATAAAGGAATAAAGAATGCTTTTCCTGGAAAGTGCTGCTCAGTGAGTTCTGCTCATAGAGACATGGGTTGTTCTGAGTAGGTGACCCGTTAAGCAGAATATTCCATTACTGCTGGTGTCAGAATTAAGGAGCATTTCCAGCTCCTTCAAGCTGTGCACTTCCTGTGCTCATAGCCAGCTGACATGGCTGTTAGAAAAACAAGCCTTAACTGTGGCTATATTAAGATGGTGTGACTTCCTTTGCCATTCTGGGACCCATCTTGGTTACCTCAAGGAATGCTTCAGCTTGGGCAAAGGCTTAAGAACTCCCTCCACCAGGATGAAATTGGAAACAAACTCTGACCTCACAGGTCCCATATTAAGAATTTAGGAACTCCTTGGACATTGCTGAGAGAGCCCCCAGGGCCATGTTGACAAGGCAGCAGGTCACATGTCACCGTTGTGATTGGAAGGAGTGCCCAGTATGCCTGCTTCCCAGACTTGGGGAAGATTATGTTTCATCACGGGGGCAAGCCTGCCAAGACACAAGTGTAGAAGAGGGATCCAGGCCAAAGATGTCGGGCATCAATCACTGTCCTGGTTAGGCCTGGGGCAAGAGCAGACAACTAGCAAATTGTTTGGGGAAAGAACCTACAGCACGCACCAGCCTTAGTTTCTGGGGTTATTCTTAGGGGCAGCCCTGAAAAGCGAATGTTTGCTCTTGACCCTCCCACACAGGCAGCAAAGAGGACACCCCATGTGGAATGGCTATTGCTGCAGGTATGCCTCTCTTTAAGAAACCAGGACTTTTTTAAACATGTGAAAAAGTTGCAACCAAGCCGGTTGCTATGATAATCAGCTTGCCCCACACAGCCCTTGGTTCTGTGCAAGCTGCTTTTCCCCTCTGAGATCTTTGTTAGCCTCACGACAAACCTATGCAGGTATATGTTTACTGTCTCCATTTTACAGATGAGAAAACTCAGGCACAAAACAGTGACATGAGTTAGCCAGGATCTCATGGCCAAGGTGAAACCCCAGATCTCCTGACTTATAGCTCAACAACACTGCTTCCTTTTTGTGTTTTCAGCTTCTTCCTCCTCCCTCATTTAATCTGAGGAAGAGAGGTCAACAAGACAGATTCCAGCCCACAGGGAGTCTCGTGAGGAAACATTGATGAAATGAGCACATACATGATAGTGTAGTTATGATCTGGATTAAATGCCATGAAGGAGAAGGGCCACGTTCTGAGAGGCTGTGATGGGGAGGACTGGCTCAGTCTGGCAAGGTTGGGGAAGGCTTTGCTGCAGTACGTTTTAGCTGAGAACTGAAGGATGCGGGGAGTTAACTAGGCAGAGCGGAGGGGAGAGGAGTTTGGGGGAGTGAGAAGGGTCTTGAGGAGGGAAATAAAAGGCACGGTGCTCTTGAAGACCAAAAACACTAAAAGGCTGGCCAGGATGAAACTGGAAAGCCCAGTCATGTGGGGCTTTGTAGACTGAAGTAAGGAGCTGAGTCTTTATCCTGAGAACAATGGGAAGTCATTGGGTGGAAACAGCTCTTGTGAGGAAATAGAAATGGTCCTGACGAGCAGGCAGAAGGCCTGAGTTCTAGGCCCGACTCTGCCGCCTCGATGCTAGGTGAGTGGCAAAAAGCCCTGCTCTTTTCTGAGTCTCTGTTTCCTCATCTACCCAGTGAGGGAGTGGGTTGGGTTGGTTCCTTGAGCTGCCATGTGCCATGTTTCCAGGATGGAGCAAGAAGTAATGTCTGCCAACTTGCAACCATCACAGTCTCAAATGTCGCTTGCCCTGAGCTTTTTAGGAGCTTGGTGGTCAAGAGCTCTGGGGCCGCATCCTGCCCTGGGCTCTTACTCCAAAGTGCAGGGTGGCCCCTGATTTAGAGATAAATGGGGCAGGAAGTTGCCGTGTCATGCTGTCATAACGGGCTCTGCCTTTCTCTCTGTCAGGGGCAGAAGGGAGATAGTGGAGTTGTGGGCCCACCAGGCAAGCCTGGGCCTTCTGGTCTTCCTGGCCGTCCAGGTCCCCCAGGACCCCCGGGCCCCCCATCGGCAGGTAAGAGCTGCCCTGCTTCACTGGACCTACAGTGTCACCCTTCTGGCCAGCCTCCCTGGAGAGGGTGCAGGAGATGCCAGCAGAGGGCTGCCTTATGTTTTGAGTTAGAAACTGCCTGAGGTACTTGGATGTATTTATAATTTCTCCACAACTTGGCTCATTCAACTTTTACACAAAAGAGAGAAACATCATTCTGGCTTTGTTTTAGCATTTTAGAGAACAAATCGGGGAGAGAAAAAAAGAATTACATTGGTGATGTCATTTATCCTTTAAGTGAAAAAAACCAGACACATATTTCATCATCTAACACCTTTTTCTAGAGAAACATTTCATGGTTCCAAGCAATTCTCTTAACCCTAGAAGTAAAGATGACATTGCAAATGTTTTAATCTTACACAGTGTTATGAAAGAGTTCCTATTGATTTGCATTGAATATAGAAAGAAATCACTAAAAAAAATCCAAGTCCACCATTGAAGGGGGCAAAGCCACACCCTAACTCTGTTTCCCTTTGTTTAATTTGATGAGCTGAGCCCTTTATTTATTTTGCTCCTGTGTAAGCTCAAAGTAAGCCCTTTCCTAGCACAACGTCTATATAAACACAGCCTCTCTAGGTCCAAGAAGATTGTTTACTGACTGTGCAAGATGCTTTGTCCTCAGTTATACAAAAGGAATCAAAACAGGTTTTATTCTAATTTTTTTAAAGAAAATGAAGGCATATTAAAATTCTACAGTGCACTTCTTTCCCTCTATGTTTATGGGAATATATTTGCAACCACAACATGGGGTGGGTTAAGAAGTGTCATTCTTTTGTTAGATCCTTTAAACCAAGTTAAAGTTGGCTCTGAGATTCCACCTGCCAGGATGCCAGGAAAGCTCAACCTCAGGCCTTATTGGGGTTCTCTTCAACCCTTCAATGGCCATGACAGGACTGGGCAAGGATCCTGGGGAATTATGGCAGAAAAAAATCAGGAATTCCCTCCAACCTTTCATCTACCCTGTCCACCTCTGAAATGCCTGTCGTCTGAGGCCATGTGGTTCTTGGGTGCCTGGTGACCACCATCCTCATGCAATGCTTGGGTATCGGAACATTTCCAAGGCTGGAAGTCCTGGTCCCCAAGGTTCAGTTTCCCAAGAAGTTCCCCACAACCATTCCTTCTGAGGACCTTATCCCTTCTCCAGGTTACAGGGGTCCCTGTCTGGGGTGGTCCCTCTTCTTCCAGCCTCTAGCCCCCTCCCTCCTCACGCTCCTCATACAGTGCCACCCCTCTTAGGAGATTTTCTCTTCTGAGAACGAAGATGGAAAGGCAGAAGGCTCAGATAGTACCTGTTTTAAGTAAGGGCAAGAAAGCACAAAGCTTTGCTACCTCCTTGAAAATGGGAGAGGAAGATATACTGGGAAAACAAACGTCAGCTAGCATCCCAATAAGTTATCTTGCCACATCTGTTTCTATTTTGTTAAGGGAACTAGATTTGAGATGCAGCCTAGGCCGTGTGTCCGTCCTTTATAACCTGTTTCTGTGAGTTGAATGGATGATCTCGTTGGGGGTCCTTCCAACTAGTACTCACCCTCCTTGGTCCTGGCATGCGTACCATTCCTCTTGAGCCCATGACCATGAGCTGCAAGCCCCAGAGACTGAGAGCATGGCCTGAGCCTAGGTTTTGCCTTTAGAAGGGACTCTCTTGGCCCTCGGGGTATTTAGGGGCTTACAAAACTGAGGAGTAGCCAGAGGGTATGAGGGGAAGATGCATCGGGAGATCCTTGGCAAACTAAGACCTTACTGGTCTCCCTGTGCGTATCGATTTGTAAAGGCCAGCCCTCTTCTGCTTTGAATCCTGGTCCCACTGTGGGACCTGGAGTAGGGGGAGCAGGGTAGGGCCTGGAGACCTCCGCAGGTCACTAAACGCCTACTGTTCTGTCTTGTCTGTCTCTGGTGGATTACAGCCCCATCCCTTTAGCAGGTCCAGCGTAGTCCTATTTTCTCTCCTTGGTCCTTCTCCCCTAGCACGTGTCCCCTTCCTGTGCACCACTCCATCCCCCCCAGATCCCAGCCAGACCGCCTTCTGCCCTCCCGCAGACATGCTGTTGTCTGCAGAGCTGGAACATGTTCCCACAGTTTCTCAGGGTCCACGTGGCCTGGAATGGCGTTCCTCTCATCCTCTCGACCACTCAACAAAATCCTTTCCTTCCTTCAAAGCCCTCTCTTCACTAAGGCCTTCATTGGTCCCTAACGGATGGCTCTCCCTCCCTGGGGCCCCAGTGGTACATGGCCTCTCTGCTCTGGCCCCTCCAGTGGCAACTTTTCTGCAGGTGTGTTTCATCTTCCTCCTGGATGGCAAGTCCTTGAGGCAGGGTTTGTGGCTGCGTCAGCTTCGCATCCCCACAGCACTGGCAGGTGGGACGGCTGGGCCCGGACCCTACAGGTGCTCAATGGGCCGCTACGGCCCTCAGTCTGTCCCACCTGGGGTTATTGCACAGCCGCCGAGCACAACGCGGCCATCTCTTTGATTGATATCTCCTCTCTGCCTTCCTTTGACTCACTTCCTTTCTAAGGAGCCTCCTGGAGTGAGGCAGCTAAAGAAAATGGAGCAATCATCCTGCTCTGTGGAAATGATTTTTGGGAGCTGGGGAGGGAAAGGGGGGTGAAGTTTAAAAGAGACCTTCCCCATGCCTGGGACCAGTCGGATGATCATCAAGAGTTGGAACAGGCCCCCAGAGCAATTCCTGAAACTACTTTTAAGAGTCTGATAAAAGTCTTAAACCCACTCTCAGGGAAAAAAACTGTGTCTACCTACATCCAAGATTCTGCACACTGCTTCCCAGAGTTTCAAACCCCTGCCCAATCCATCTGGGAAGACCCTCAGGCTCTGTGCACGGTGGGTTAAGCTCCCTGGTCTAGTCCAGTCCTCCCTTTGTAAATAATAACTTTGAGCCTCAGAGAGAAGTGACTTCCCAAGGTCACAGAGCTGACTGGTGGCCACACCTGGTCAAAATCAGTCTGTGACTCCTGGTCCCCTTTCCCCTCAGCCATGCAGCCGCTGCAGGGGCAGAGTGGGAGCTGGGGGTGGCATGGAGATGGTTCTGCGGTTCCTCTGCCTTCTCCCAGTTTCCCCTCTCAGACCTGCTCCTCCTGCGGCAGCCAGTGGAGATGGGAGGATCCTTGGCAAAGATGGAGCGCAGGGTCCTCTGGCTGCAGGGGATGGTGGAAAGGCCAGGCCAGGCCCACGGGATGAGCTCCAGGAGGCCGAGGTGGGGAAGTTCGGGTTGCTGTGCCCTTCAGTGCTGCCTGGCAGGAAACAGGCAGGGGTAACAGATGCCCTCTGACAGCTGGGAGGAAGCAGCAGGGAAACTGCAGCGGTGGCAGGAAGGAGGCTCCCTGCCGTGTCCTGTCGTGCTTTCGGGAGGCTGCCTTTGGCTCTGGTGCCTGGTGCTGTGGGGCGGGATGGTGCTGGGGGAGGTGGCGAGGGTGGGAGCTTTTTATCACCCAAGTTACAGAGAAAGAGGGGCTGGGGGGCAAGGGAGGGAATGAAGGCAATATGCCTTTAGGATGTAATTTGCAATAACCGAATTACAAATTTGGCTGAGTCCTTCCTGCACCCAGACAGGGTATAAGTGAATCAACGTGGTACCTGGGAATTGCCAGCTTCCTGCAAGCATCAATATTCTTGTATGTCTTTTGAACGGCATAGTGTTAAGTCAAACATGAATTCAGACCTCAGCCTCACCACTAATGGGCTGGATAATGGGACAAACTCTCCATTCTCTCCAAGCCCATGGTTCTAGAGGAGTCGCTGGGGTCACAGAGCCTGCTGGAAGGCTGCTCCGGTGCCACTCTCCAGTCCTTGGCTGCAGAGCATTGCCACCTCTGTTTCCCTGGGTGCTTAATTACCCAGAATATTCCTGGGCTGGTGGAGTCTCTGTCTCTCCGGGCACTGCTGAAAATATCAGAACACAAGACTGGAGCTCCTCCCACACGATTGTGTTCACTTTTCTTGTTAGAACGAACAACCATAACTTGGTAGATGTTGGCAGACCTCCCTTCCCTCAGGCCAGCAGCATTCTGATCTTGGACATACCTGTCCACGAGCCCACGAAGGCTCAGGCTGTGGGGGTCTTCGCACTGGGGTCTCCTCCTCCAGCTGCAGCTGCTTCCCTGGGGTCCTGAACAGACCTCTCCCCTGGGCTCATTTTATTTCCTGCCCTTCTGTGATCTGCAAACGGTGTCCCCAGTTGCTGGCTGCCCCGGATGTTATACAACCTGAAACCCATGGCCGGCTGGTCTCCAGACTCCCCTTATTTTCCCAGGAGGAGAGGTACTTACTTATTTCCTTTTTCAGTCCCCATCGTTTCCTCTTTCCTCTCCTCCAGTGGATGGCTCTCACTCTAGCACTCTTCTGCCAACCAGAGTGTCACTTCTAGCCTTTTCCGAAGACCTTTTCTTTCCAGTTAGTCTGCATTCATTCATTCAATCTTCAAACATGTACCGGGCCCCTACTGTGTGTCAAGCCCTGGTGAATGAAAAGAGGCACCAAGCCTGCCCTTGTGGAGCTTATGTCATACGGGGGAGATGGAGCTTGATCCATAACCTCACAATATGCAGAATCGCAGAGAGAAGTGCTGTGAAGAAAAGGCCCAGAGAACTGTGAAATTGTGCCCAAAGTGAACATGACGGAGTGTGAGCATTTGAAAAGGCTCCCCTGAGGAGGCGATGTTTGAACTGAGATCAGGAGTGAGCTAGGAGGCCCCTGGGGAGGAGGAAGGGATGGCGACGGGAGAACAATCTGGTGGGGGAAAGGCTTGTGCAAGGACCACTTCCCAAGACCAGCGGTTCTCACCCTGGTGCAAGCTGGAAACATCTGGAAAGCTTTTAAAAATATGGCTGCCTGGATTCTGGTCTCAGCAGTCTTGCTGGAATTGGTCTGGGGTGTGGCCTGGGCATCAGGGCCTTTAAAAGTTGAGGTGAGAATGGCTCCCTAACAGGTCTCCCACACTGCAGGGAGTAAACTTCCCAACCACGTCCTTTCAGGATGCTCTTCTCAGTACCAAGGCAGAATAAATATGCTGAGCATTTCAAACATTTCATTTTCTTCCAGAAGAAATCAAAGAAACCCACATTCAGGAATTCCTTTGTAAGTCTCCTATATATAAAATTAAATAAAATGAGTAAAAAAATAAAAGTCATCCATCAGCAATGTGTTCATTAGTAAGAAGTCCCTGTTAAAAATGGTCTAAACAAAATTGTTTCTCATGCAACAAGGAAGTCCAGAGGTGGACGATGGCTGGCTTTGGTTCAGCCTCTAAGTGTCACTCTCAGGGTCCCAGGCCCCAGGAGGCCCTGATCTTTCCTGCATGTTGGCTTCTCTTCTCACACTTGTTACTTCATGGTTGCAGTATGGCTGCTGCAGCACCAGACATCTTATCTGTCTTCAAGGCAGGAAGAAGGAGGAAGCTATGTCTCCCATCAGCTATGTTTCTCCCTTATCAGGATAGACTTTCCCAGATGCCCACCCTTCTCCCACCGTAGTCCTTGCATTGGCCAACAGTTTGGCACGTGATCACCTCCAGATGCAAGGGACTCTGGGAAGTAGAATGCCTACCTGTCTAGTCTCTAAAGTATAGAAAGAGGAGAGGGAGAAAGAGGCTTGAGAAAGATGCTGCCACACCTAGCGTGGTTGAGGGACTGCAGAGAACATCGCCTCCTCTGCATCTTGGATCAAAAGCATCTCTTTGAACTTCTCCCTCAGGCCTACCCTGAAATACCATGGACTTCAACCTTTCTTCTGTTGTGAAGGTTGCTCACATCCCCTGGGCTGTGTGGTTTTCTCTTCCTGGGCTCTAGTAACACAGCAATCTGTTGCTTCCTAGGACAACTTGTAACGGGACCCAAAGGGGAAAGAGGATTTCCTGGGCCTCCTGGAAGATGTCTGTGTGGAACCTCCGTGAATGTGAATAACCCTTCCTACGGGGAATCCGCGTACGGGCCCAGTTCCACGCGAGTCCCTGTGGTAAGGCTCTTCTGGGTGAAGGCTTGGGTGGTCTTCCATTGGGCCGTCCCACCTGATCCTCTCGGGACTTTGTAAAAGCCTTTTGGTAAAACTTATTTCCCCCATTATACTTGGTACACACTCACTATGGGAAATTGGAAAATAAGGGAAAATCAAAAGAAGAAAACCAAACTGTCCGTTTGGTCATGGGTCCACTTTGGAGGGTTTTCTTCGTCTTTTTTTAAAAACAAAAAATTATAGAAAATTTCAAATAAATACAAAAGTGGAACAAATCATGTAATGAACCTCCATGTACCCTTCACCCAATTCAACAATCATCAACTCATGGCCAATCTCATGTCCTCTTTACGCCTGCACACTAGTGCCCACCCTCCCTTGGACTATTTTGAAGTAAACCCTGGACACCCGTTCATCATAAATATCATTCAAATGGATGCTTAATCAGCCATCCGTCATGTGGCTATGCCGCGATTTGTTTAACCAGTGCCCTCCTGTCGGATATTTATAGGGTACTCCCAAGCTTTTCACTAATGTAAATGACCCTGTAATGAACACCTTTGAGTAGAAGAATTTTTTAAAGAATCATTTCCAGATGTTGAATTACTTGACTAGATGACATCACCCTTTTTTTCAAGTCTTGGGAATATTTTAAATGTTTAAAAAATTATAAATCACGGATATTTTTATTTCAAACTCAGACCTTGGGAACTGAATTGAGAAGATGTGGGAATCAGCACATTCCTCCCCACATTGGGAGGAACACTGGAGCGTCACAGGCGAACTCCCCTGCCCACTGTTACCAGTCCAAGGACAGAGAGTCTGTTTCCTCCGCCAGCTTTTCCCTGGCTCCCTGTAGAGGGGTTTTCTGGAATCCTCACCAGTGTGTTCTCTGGCAGATTTTTGTGGTCAACAACCAGGAGGAGCTTGAGAGGCTGAACACCCAAAATGCCATTGCCTTCCGCAGAGACCAGAGATCTCTGTACTTCAAGGACAGCCTTGGCTGGCTCCCCATCCAGGTACCCAAGGCGGGCACTCAGGTCACACCCTGCCCAGGAAAGGGACACATCTTTAAAGGAAGGGAAGGCCCACACTTGGGCCTGGCACAGAGCTTCCGGCAGTCTGTTTCCATGGAAGGGCTGCGCATCTTTCCTCACTGTTTCTGAGCAGCTCTCCATGCCCCTGCTCCCCAAATAGAACCTCCTCTCTGAGCCCAGGTTCCAGACAATTGCGCGTCCCTGCACTTCCAGGCTGCCATCTTGATCTGGCCCCGCCTTGCTGCCAACAGCCCAGCTCTGGGCGACAGGAAAGGAGTGCCTTTCCCACCCAGGAGGAAGCCGAGGGCCGGCCCCCAGCAGTGTCCCCTTCACCCAGAGCCCGTCCCCAGTGCCAACGACCTGCCTGGCGTGCTGTCCCTGGTAACTGTGGTGTGTTTCTTTGGCCAGCTCACCCCTTTCTACCCTGTGGACTACACTGTAGACCACCGCGGCTCCTGCGGGGACGGGGTCCTGCAGCCCGGCGAGGAGTGTGATGATGGGAACAATGATGTGGGCGATGACTGCATCAGTAAGTGGGCCCAGACTAGGGCGGCCTGGAGCTTGAACTGCCAGCGGGGCAGGTCAGGGCAAGTCCTGGACACCAGCTGTGCTGGTTTGGAACCTTTGGAGAGCCGGAGGGTGGGTGTACCCGCCTGCTGTGGGGATGACCCTCCCCCTTCAGGCCAAATGTTAATTCTTCCACCATCCAGGATGTCATGGGGGTTGGTGTCAAGGATCTTGCCCCCAGAGAAGCCACCAGGACCTCCCTTTTTTCTAGATCCTACTTCTTGGCAAAACCTACATTCCAGTCCACAGTGTTTATCAAAAGATAGAGGTGATACAGGAGTGAAAGGCAAAAAGGAGAAGCCAAGAACTTGAATCAAGACTCACTTCCACCAGCCGGAGCCCCAGGAGGAAAACCCTTTTTCGGGGAGGTGGGCTGGCCAGGGCTGCCTTCAGGCATATGGGATGCTCCTGAGAGAGGCGGGCAGCATAGTGCTGGAGGCTTTGCTTTGCTTTCTTTTTCTGTAAAGTAACAAAAGCAGGAGGTGAGGTGGAAAGCCTGGGCTGTAGAGTCAGACAGAACAGAGTCTGAATACCGGCTGAGAGGCAGCGCTGAGAGGCAGCGGCTCACCCTGGGGCTCAGGGAGGGGGCTGCCTGGCAACTGAGGGATGGAGGGCAGTTTACAGCTCTGAGCCTCACTTTCCTCCGCTGAGAGATAGGGATGACGGTACTGACTGCTCTGTCAGTGGACGCTTGCATGGATCATCTGGGGGTAGTAGGGGGTTTGACACCCCTTCACTGAAGTATTTTTATGCCCTTGCTGTGAGGAGCCAGGCCCCGGCTCAGGGCTGGGGACGTGTAGCTGCAAAGTCGTGTGCCTTGCCCTCAAGAAGCCCAGGGGAAGGATGACAGTGTGGAGGGGAAGGCATGTGCAGTATGGGTGTGGGGATGAGAAGCTGCTGATTCTCTCAGGGTAGCTGCGCTGCCCATGACAGGTCCCAGGATGGTCACCTGGTTACCCCTGGGAGGCTGGCTTTGCCTGAATCCCTTCTGCCCAGGGGGGAGACACCATCAAATAGGAGATCACACAGCAGGAAGGAACTGATGCGGCCTCGAAGCCCTGTGGAGAGGAGAGTGGGGTTCATACTCCAAGACTCTCCCCTTGTGTGAGAACAGAGACCCCGTTGGGGCTCATCTGGCTCCCCAGGGACATGGGCTTACCTACCCTGGAAGCTCTCTGTAGACAGACAAGAGCCCCTGTGGCTGTCACTTGTGCCCGATGCTCACTGTCTCCTGCCCCTCACCACGGGAACCCTCAGTGGTCTGTGAGGGGAGGCGGTGTCCATGCCCCAGGTTCGAGATAAGGACAGCGGGGCCTGGAGAAGCCAAGTGGCCTGCCTACAGTCCCCCGGCTAGGAGGTGGCCAGTCTGGGCTGAAGCCCGGGCTCCTTGTTCTCCGTCGGTGTGGGACTCAGGGGTCTGAGGGACAGTCCCTGGACTCATCTGAAGCTTTGTGGAGGTCTGTTCAAGGGGGTGCATGCTCTGGGCGGGTCCTTGAGGCCACACATGCCTACAGGCCGAGGCCGGTCTGTGCCAGCCCTGCCCCTTCTCGGGGCTCACTTCCTTGTGTCCTCTCAGGCTGTCACCGGGCGTACTGTGGAGACGGTCACCGGCACAAGGGCGTGGAGGACTGTGATGGCTCCGACTTTGGCTACCTGACGTGCGAGACCTATCTCCCTGGGTAGGGACTGCCTCCCATGCTATTATGACACCCCTGCCTCCCTCCACCCCTGCTCTCCTTCACAAATATTTTAAAGTGCCTCTTCTGTTCCTGGTACTTTCTAGACAGTGAGGTATGGTGACAAATAACAAGCACATGGTCCCTGCTCCCCCGGGGGAGACAGGCGATAAACACATAACCGCTCCGTGGCCCTCTCAGAGCAGCCTGCATGCCGCTGAGGCCGAGCTGAGACAGACACAGCCACCAGCTGGGCCGTCTCCCACCCCCGGCAGGCCTGTGGGTGCAAGTGAGATCACACCAGCTTTAATATCTAATTTTGCTGCCTCTTGGCTCCTCCAAGAAAACCCCGAGAGCTTAGTCTTCCCCTCAAGGACCCCCGAGTTATTTCCGAGCCTCTTCAGTGGGTGTTCATGTTGCTCCGGATAAGTATTCTAGTGTACTGGCCTCCACGTTGACATCTCCTAGCAAACTGAGGGCCACTGGCCCTGTGAGGCACTGATTCCATGCCCAGAACATGGCCTCCCAGGCTCCTTTCAAGGTGCAGAATGGTGCCATGTTCCCCTTAATCTTCACAGAACCAGAGTTGTATACGTTCTAGGGAAAAGGGGGAGGCCATTCCTCCCCGTCGCCGTCCACATCCTGCTTCTGCCTTGGCTCCAAAGTGGATTGCTGGCCCCTCATACCTCCTAAGTCCCTCAAGAGTCCAAGTTCTCCAGCCCTGGCTTCCAACCCTGTTCTTCTGTTAGGCTTGGATCCAGGCCCTCAGCAGGGCTAGGAAGCAGACACAAGACCTGTCTCTCTATCGCACCCTCTCTGCTCTCTCTTCCAAGGCGGTCTCCTCAGTGCTCACCCCCAGATGCATATCAACATATCAAACGAGGCTGGGGGAACTACAGACCTGTAGTCACCCCCAAACCCTGAGCACTGTAGGCTTGGCCAGGACCACACTGCCTCTATGTGTCTGTCGGCACTGCCACCTCCCTGAAGTAAGGAGGGCTCCTAATAGGCACCTGCCAGAGAGTTGGCGGAAGGTCTAAGCTGGTTGATGGCTCCATGGAGACAACTGAGTGTAGACAATTGGACATGGAGTACAGGATCACGCAGAGCCCAGGGCTCACCTACTGACTCACTGTGGTCACTCACCTAACCCCTAGAAGCCGCAGGGGATGCTTGTGAATATGGCTATAATGTATAACACACTGTCTCAGGATTGGCACTTGGGCTTACAGAGGTATAGACTGTGTTGTCCAATATGGTAGCCTCTGGCCACATGGGGCTATTTAAATCTAAATTAATGAAAATGAAATAAAATTAAAAATCCAATTCTTCCATCACACTAACCTTATTTCAAGAGCTCAATAACCACGGATATGGCGAGTGGCTGCCATATTGGACTGCACAGAAATAGAACATCTGCATCAGTACAGTACAATGCAATGGACTGCGCGGGAAGACTTTCAGGCCTTGAGAATGGGGTGAGTCCCTTGGAGATGCTGTGTTAAGAGCAAGGCTGCCAACCCCTTCCACCCAGATCCCTCAGCTGGGCTCAAGGGAAAAAGCCCCAGAGTCCTGGGCTCAGCTGCCCCAAGCCCCTTACCCCAAACGGGAACGAGAACAGCCTCTATAGAACACTGAGCCCTTAGTACTGGGGGAGCAGTGGCTGCTGTTGGGTGAGGTCTGACAAACATCACCAGAGGTGGCCTTTTAGAACTTGGCTTTGTCCTCAGGGCTGGGCAGGAGCCCTCCTGCCCAGTGCCGGGTGTCCGCCCTGACCCGTGTCTGCCTCCCTCAGGTCGTATGGAGACCTGCAGTGCACCCCGTACTGCTACATCGACTCCACGCCCTGCCGCTACTTCACCTGAGGGGCACGAGGAGAGGTGGGCTGCATCCCACGGAACTGGCAGCAGCTTCTCCACCCTCGTCAAGCTGACCTGGCACCACTTGGTCCAGTTTCCACCAACTTCATGCGACAAAAACAAGGACAAACTCTTGCTGCTAAGATGCTCTTCTGACTCAGTCCGACTGGAAGAACTTAGGACCACCACATCCTGTCTTAATCCAAAGTACCCGAAGACCTTCCACATGCCCAACCTGGGAACTGTTCCCCATCACTGCCATTTGGCCAATAGCTGACCCACAGCACCCCTTCTCTTCTGGAGTGTTGCCGCCGCAGGCCGCGCACTGGCTTAGCACTGTTAGACACACTCAGACCTGCGGGGCTGCCTGAGCTTGTTCTCATCCCGTTTGGAGCGTCTGGGGTACAGGCCTCTCTGCTCCTCTGACCTCTGGAAATGCGGGCGTTCTCAGCCAAGACAGCCGGCCATCCGGCCTCTCCAGGCCCGTGAACCACAAAGCAGGGAGGTGGGCCTGTCCTCTTGGGGTGGCTCCCAGCTTTGGACTCGCTGAGGGACCCCTAACTGGCCACAGCCCAGCACAGCCTCATGTGGATGCAGCTCCCCCAGGAAGAGACCCAACTGTGAAAAAGTACTGAGAAAGCCACCAAACCCGTGCTCTGGCTGGGTAGAGGGTGGAGGCTCAGCTGGGTGCTTGCCATGCGGACAATAGCAGAGCAGTGGCCTTTCGCTTCTCAACGTTTCCCAAAGGGGTGGCCCTCGTGGTTTCACCATCCCCCGGCACCATCTTGACCTCGTGGCTCTCTGCACTTTGGCCTCTGTTTTGTGAATGCCCCTCATATCCATTTCTTGTTTAGGAGATTCGCTAGCAGAGGGTGACCTCCTGAGGCCACGCCCAGGCAGGTTCTCGGTCTTTCCTCAGTCATTAGGAAAACACTGCCTGGGGTTCCACACCGGGGACCCCATTACTGAGGACATGCTCTAGGCAGAGATGGTTTCTGTCCTAAGCTCCAGCTCCTGGCTGCCTGCTGACTCCTGTGAGCACCATGACCTCCCTTCTGTGTCCCCATAGTGCATAGCCTGGTCCTCATGTCTGTGTACCGAGCCCCCCACGTCTCTACAGGGTCCTGAGTCCTGCATGTCTGTGGGCTGCCTTTCATCACCATCTTTCCGGAGTGGGGTTTTAGCTTTGTTTTGGAAAGGTGTCCCCCGACAGCAGACCTCAAATGGGATTTGCCCATTTGTTACCAGATGGAGAGACACTCCTGGGCTTTTGTACAAAGCCATTTAATGTGCCTGAGTCTCTGGGACTTCAGGCCTAGTGGGCCATCCATCGTCCTGGTGGTCTGTAGTGGACGACATCAGCCCGAGGTGGGGTGTCTTCAGAGGTGGGCACATTGGTCAGCCCGAGTCCCTCAGCCCCTACTGCAAGTCCTCGGGTGATGTCCCCCCTACGTAAAGCCAGCATCTTCATACTGGGATCTCTGGATGGGAAATCAAGAAATAAAGGCAGTTCATTTCCCCACTCTGGCTCTCTCTTCACTGGGGGTTGGGGGCCAGTGTCCTAGCACTGCTGGTTAAAATGAGGGGGCTGAATTCGTCTGCTACCTAGACTATGCAGAAGGTTCTAGAATGTGGAAGCAGTCCCACTCCCTCAAGGACAAGGGAGGAAACTAAGGTCTGGAGATGTGGAGGGACTTGCTCAAGGTCATAAAGCCCCATCTTGCTAACTCAGCCCCGCCCCCAGCCTTGTTTTAGGATCTTGTTTAGGACACGACAGAGATCCAGTACTGCCCTTGGACCTGGCCAAGAGTGGCCCTGTCCTGGGTCCCACTCCTTGCAGGGCACTTCTCTGGCCCTCCCCTAGCTGTGACCTTCCCCATAGGGCAGGGAGTCTGTGAAGCCAAGGTGACATGCCCACTGGAGCTGGCACACCCCTCTCCCAGACCAGGCTCCAGCTACCCAGGAAACCACAGTTCCCCACCCAAGCGGTCCTGAGCCTGCTTCCAGGGCCCACACTCTTCCCCATGTCTGTGCTCCTGAGTGTGAGTGTGGCCTGAACACACCTGGAAGCACCCACGGTGGCCAGGGGCGAGCTGTTCATAGGGGTTATAGATGGAGCTTAGTTCGCAGGCTGGGGTTTCCTCTCAGTGTGGGATGGACCAGGGGCAGGGCTGGGGCCTGGGCCCTGCTCTCCTTGTGCTGCCACACGCTGGCACAGAACTTTGAGGAATCTAAAAATTCCATATTCAAACCTGGCCTTCCAGGTCTTTCGGAACGTGTACCTGTCACAGTGAGCAGAGAGAACATATCTCAGAACAGTAGTTAGTTGATTAGACTGTAAATCCTGCGACAGAGGGGTGTGAGCCTCCTGCTGTCCTCCATCCCCAGCCCCACAACATTAGAGGGGGGCCTGTCTCCAGCTGTTTCAAGGGAGAGTTCTGAAAGGCTTGGGAGATGAAAGGATTCAAAGTCATACGTCTTAAATATATATATAATAATAGTAATTCCACCCCTTTGGCACTGTGCAATGGAGGATGAAAGATCAGGGAAGCTGAGTGGCCCCCAGCCCTTCCCTGAAATGCTAACTGTGGTGTAGGGAGCAGGTTCCCCAGAGACAGGGGCTTCTGTGAGCAGGCCAGGCAGCCACAGAATAGGTAGCTGAGAGCGCACCTCTGCCAGGTAAACGTGTGCTGAGCTCATCCACTAGTCCGCGGGAAGTTGTGGTGCCGCAGTGTGGTGGGAGGAGCACTGAACTGGGAGTCCTGGGACCTAGGTTCATACCTGGTTCATCATTTCTCACAGCCTCTATTTCCTCACCTAAAATAGACTTTAAGCAAGGGCTGGATCTTCTTCCAACTCTAACAGCTTGTGAGTGTGGACTCTGTGCTCCACTGTGACAGGGCATGCCCCAGGAGTGGCGATAGATTACCTCAGCTGCTCCCAAGGCTGTCACATGGAGTGGCTGAGAATATCACAAGGTCTTCAGAGGTCTTCAGAGCCTCAAAGGAGGCTATTGCCAGTCCAGAGGCTCTCGTTGGCAAGTAGCAGGAAATCCAATTTAAATATGATATAAACGACAGGGTAGAATTTATTGGCTCATATAACTTAAAAATTCCTGTAGTGGGGTGGAGATCAGGCATGGTTCAATCAAAGCACCCACTCCACTCCTCTACTTGAGCTATCTTCTCAGCTATTTGCATCTCTCCTGTTAGTCTGAGCCTTAGGGTGGTCATGAGCAGACTGCTGTAGTTGCAGTCTTATTCTGCACCCTGCAATAGCCAGAGGAAGAGAGAACATCTATTCCAGTGGCTCTGAAGAAATTTGTTTCCAGAAGCCCCTTGCAAATCTTGCCTTGAGCCTCACTGGTCATACACCCATTCCTGACCCAATTCCTATCGTCAGGAGGATGTCACCTGCTGATTGTATTAGAGCCTGGTTCCTGAAGCCACAGTGGCAAAGGTTATATGATTACTCTTAGCTCACTCCCTGGAGATTCTCCAGAAGCTCACAGGCTACAGGGGAAGGGGTGGCTACTGGACCAAACGCTGCGGAGAAGGAATGGAGAACAGTGCTGGGCACACACCGCCCAGCACAGCGGCCGTCTCTCCACTTTCGCTTTTCCTGTTGGTAGGATCAGGTGCTGAGGCACTTGGGGCAAACATATGGGAAGACTGCCCACACCCAGCAGGCTTAGTTGTTCTGACAGGTCCACTCAGAGAGGTTGTCTCTCATAGGCTGCTGCAGGTCATGAAAGATGTGGGGCAGATTGTGAAAAAAGCAAAAAATTGGAGCCACACACCTGGACGTGAAGCTCCGTTACCAACTTGCTGTTTAATTATCCTGCATAATTTGCTTAACTTCTCTGAGTCTCTGTTTTCTCATCTATATACTGGGCATAATAGTACCTTATTTCAGGGCTGTGTTGAATTTTAGTGATCACATGGTTAAAATTTCTGACACCTAAAAACTGATTAGGAAGTGTTATTTAATGGCCCAGGCCAATCAATCATCTCTTTGGGGAGCAGGGGTATTTTTCTTCCCTCTTTGAGGCTGGTTACACGAGTTCACTTCTGACAGCAGTTTGGACCACAGCCTTTACTGCAAAGCAGTGAAGAAGAGCAGTGGTCCTCAAACTCTGCTGCACGACAGCCCATCTGATGAATACCCCCGGGTCGAACCTGCGGATCAACAGAATTAGGTTTACAAACACCAGAGGAACAGTGGGTGTCTCATCACACGCAGACAGACAAGATCACGATAGGATCTGGGGATGGGTGGAGTGTAAGTAGAATGTTAATAAAGCAGTGTTGGGACAGGCGTAAAGGAAAGCAGGCTGTGTATAAAGGGGCTGACGGCAAGCCTGGACTGTGAGGTGGACCCAGGTCCTGATTCCTTGGAAAACTACAAAGTTAAGAAAAACGCAGAATGTGGTACCTGAGAACCCCTATCAGAAGTTCTAGGGGCCAGTCCGGTGGCCGAGTGGTTAAGTTTGCACACTCCGCTGCGGTGGCCCAGGGTTTCGCTGGTTCGGATCCTGGGCGTGGACGTGGCACTGCTCATCAGGCCACGCTGAGGCGGCGTCCCACACAGCACAACTAGAAGGACCTGCAACTCGAATAAACAACTATATACTGGGGGGCTTTGGGGAGAAGAGGAGGGAAAAAAAAGATTGGCAACAGATGCTAGCGCAGGTGCCAATCTTTGAAAAAAAGTTCTGCATCAGGGTGGAAATTGAAACTGCTTCTGTGTGTCAGTGACTCACGCGGCTCAGGTCTTCCAGGCAAGAGTGGAATGTTCCGTTCTTACTGAGAGGCTTGCAAACTGCAAAGTTTTGACAGTCCATGATTTCAGTCACAGTTTTGCAGTGATTTTTGTTCAGGTGGCAGGCGTGACAAAGCAAGGCTGGGTATGTCATTGGAAAGAAAGCAGGAGTCACTCAAAGGAGTGATTATGACACTTTTGAGCTGTAGCGGTGACCTTGGGAGAAAGACTGCTCCCTGTTAACTTGCAGCTGGCTTCAGTGTCGGCTCCAGGAGTCTCACAAACGGCAGGGCACAGGGCTGACTTTCACACAGTCTGGACAGGTTTTTTCACTGGTTCTTTCACCAGCAATAGAAGCCCGAGCTCTGCTCAACTATCCCCACGGATCTTCCTGTGGTTGGGATTCTCTGGGCCAGCCCAGAAGCTCCTACCATATCCAGGAAAGTGTGGGGATGGGGTTTGGCCACAGGACTCTTCTCTATCTTCCTGCAAAGCTGTTTGAGTGACAAGTTTGCAAGCAAAGTAAGGTCTTTGAAGGAAGCTTGGTAACTAGTACTTAGGAACTGGTGCTTGGGAAGTGGGCAGGACAAAGTTTCTGAGCATCGTGGGACATACCGGTCATCCACCACTCAATTAGGGGCATAGAGGGCACATATGTGTCAAACTGCTTAAGAATCGCCAAACCTCGTTATAATTACTGGGCCAACCTGCGGCCCAATGACTGCTTTACTTGAGCTGCTGGCCCCATCTCTTCCCTAGAGTAGAGTGAAGCAATTTAAATTTTCAGTGAAACTCAGATCTTCCATTTGTGTGGTAACAATGAGCTCACAGGTCAAGGACCTTGGTGATTTGCCAAGGAGACTGTTACACATGAGTTACCCATAGTTACCACTGATGGGCCCCGAGGACCCAGGAGTGTGGTTTATTGCCAGCATCTTCATTTCTAACCACTCTGAGAGGGTTGCAAATCACACAAGACTAGTGGGTTAAGGACTCCCCACCCCACCTCATCCAATCCCCGCTGAGAAATACAGGAAGAGAACTCACGTTGCCTTTATCAGAGGGGCTTTCTCTATGGTGGTTCATCTGAGTTCATTTCAGCCCCAGACAGCTGACTTTTTGAGTCAGACAAGTCTACAAGGAACCACCTCATAAAGGAACAAATTGGTTATTTCCCCTGCCCTCTGTCCCCCTTTGCTGCACTCTCTTTAGAAATGAAAAGGGGCCCATGTAACACTGAAATTCTACTGCTGAGACACTAGTATCATCTTAAGAGAATTTCATTTGTGGTTATTTTGGCCCCTGTAATTTCTTTAAGGGCAATGGTGAATTTTCTTGTTTGTAATGTTCCAACCCATAAACAGCACCACACTCCACTGCATGCCCCACCCAGGTTACCCTCAATCCAACATCTAGGATGGGAAGTTGAAGGCAGTCATGGGTCATCACTTGAGGCTCACCAAGAGACTTCTGTCCTGGGTCAGTGGTTTCCAAGCTTTAGGGTTCATGAAGTGAAGGGCTTGTCAGAACAGATTACTGGGTCCCACCCTCAAGTTTCTGATTCAGTAGGTCTAGGCTGGGGCCTGAGAATTTGCATTTCTAACAGGGTCTCAGAGGATGCTGATGCTGCTGGACCAGGGGCCACATTTTAAGAGCCACTGCTCTAGGGAGAGGTCTCATCTGAGAATATTACAGAAGACTAGACCAAAAATACAGGGAGGAAAAGCGGGGACTTGAGTGAGCAGATTTTTATACTTTCCCATTAAAGAGGTGGAGTCTATGTCCTTCCCTCTTGAATCTAGGTGGGCTTTTGATGCTTTGACCAATAGAATACTGTAGATGGAATGCTATGTGACTTCCTAAGCTAGGTCATAAAAGGCCATGCAGCTTCTCAGAACACACATTCTATTCTAGGAGAAAGCAGCCATCACGTAAGAAGACTGACAGCCCTGAAACTGCCATGCTAGAGAGGCCATGTAGGCCCTCTGGTTGATGGTCTCAAATGAGCCTGCTTCCAGCCATCCCCACCATGGCGCCAGACATGTGAGTGAAGCCAACCTGGACTCTCCAGTCGTGTCCACCTGCCAACCGAGTACCAGTGAGGGATCTCAGCCGAAGCCACAAGGAGCAGGATTGCCCATCCAAGCTCTGTCTTAATTCCTAACCAGCAGATTCCATGAGATAAAATGGCTGATGTTTTAAGCCACTAAGTTTTGGGGTAGTTTGTTACTCAGCAATAGATAACCAGAATAGTACTCTAGGTTAGAAAGGGTAGGAAGGAAGCAAACTACATGCAGTGAATCAGGAGGAAAGCGCCAAGCCTAGAGGAGCCATTGGCTTGGGTTTGGCGCCCTCTGCAGGAAACATGAATAGAAATCTATCCTCATGCCAGGAGAAACGCCAGAGCTAGGAGGGGCCTCGGTGATCACATGGTCCAGGGTTCTCAACCACGGTGGAGAGCTGGGGTACGTGGAGGTAGTAGACTGACTGCAATAATAGCCATGGTTCTATACCTCCCCACATCGACACCTTTCTAACGTACTTTACAACTCCTCCCATCAACCGGTGGAGTCTATTTCCCCATCCCTTGATTCTAATCTTGGCCCTGTGACTTGCTTTGGCCAAAGACATGTTAGCAATTGTGACAGAGGCAGTTGTGTTTCCTCTCTCACTCTAGCATCTCTGCCTTTGCCTCGACAATATGCCCTGGCTAGGCTGCCAGAGGATAAGACACGTGGAGCCGACCTGAGTTGCCCCAGTTGTGCTGGCCAAGGCCATCCTAGATCAACTGGATTTGTCAACTGTCAGGCATATGAAGGAGCCCAGTCAAGACCAGAACTGTCCAGCCACTCTGGTGTAAATCACTAATCCAGACCTGTGAGCAAAATAAATGCCTATTATTTTAAGCCACTGAGTTTGGGGATGGTTCATTACATGTCATTGTAGTGCCAACAGTTAGCAGAAGATCAAACACTACCACTTATTTCCCCACTGAGAGTCCTGGTTCAAGTCTAACTCCCATCTCCATCTGAGGAAATAGGAGCCAGGTGCAGAATAAGCAGCAGAGGATTCCCAGCCGAGTTCTCTTAAGGTGTAACTGTATTCAATCCAAACTTATGGAGCATCCGTTAGGTGAAAGACACCACAGAGAATTAAAAAGGAATATGGGATCCAAACCGGCAAACCCTGGGACGCCGAAGCAGAACGTGTGAACTTAACCGCTGCACCGCGTGCAGACATGGCACCGCTCATCAAGCCATGCTGAGGCAGGCGTCCCACATATAAAGTAGAGGAAGATGGGCACGGATGTTAGCTCAGGGCCAGTCTTCCTCACCAAAAAGAGGAGGATTGGCAGCAGATGTTAGCTCAGGGCTAATCTTCCTCAAAAATAAATAAATTAATTAAATTTTAAAAAAAGGAATATGGTCAGTACCCACTTAGGAGTTCGCAGTTTATCAGGGGAGCCAAGACCACAAGACAGGCATGGGTATTGCTATATCAGAGGTGTGGAATAGAAGCAGGAGGCAGGATCCTTCCAGCGAGCGGGTGTCAACTGGGGCTCAGAGGTGCATACGTGTACGTATGGGTGGCATGGCATTCCAGGTGGGGGGAATGGTGAGCTAACAAGCCAAGAGATGTGTAGGGATTCAGTTTAACCCTTTCATGGTTCTCAGACCCAAAGCTAAGCCTGCCTTTCCAGACCAAGGAAATGGCCTCAGATGCCATGTGGCTGACTAAGGTCATCCTTTAGTTTTGAACTTCACACCTTTTAAAACTGAGGTGTATGTCTAATGATCATAAACTGAAAACTAAAAAGGAATCAATTTAGACAATCAGGCTTAAGCACAAAGGATTCTTAAAAGAACACTACATGTTTCATAGCTTTCTAGTAAAAAATAAAACCCACTAAGACATGAAGTGCATTGCTGACCTTCATTTTTCACTTAAATACAGTGATCTTTTAAGAGAATAAACCAAAAAAACTTCTCACAGCAAATATTTTACATAAATGTAAACATGCACATCTACTTCATAATTAAGCAAAATAAACTTTCAAGCACAAGATTTTAAAAATTATTAAAGAATGAGACAATGAACCCAAGACAGAAATAATAGGAGCAACAAAAATACACATTTCATAACACTTCAATTCAATGGTCTTGTCTTCCAACCTACTGGTTAGCGCCTGAGTTTCAGAAATCCTACCCTCCTTGCCAAACGGACACATCCAATTTGGCTGTACCTAATAGATATCTACATAACAGACTACTCCTCTTCCAAAATAATGGAAAAAATATATCTCCCCCCCCCCCCCCCCCACGGCCACACATACCCCACTTAGCCAGCTTCTCAAATAGAGAAGTAAGGATTTTGGTATTTTCAAGTTTTCCCACCACTGAAGCACATACATATTAACACCACACAGAGAAAAAATGATTTGCTATAGAAATAAAATAACGAGTGGCATCATTACAAATCTCTAGCTTGTTTGTATTAAGTTTCCCCAGATCACGTCTTTATGTGTCTTTACTTTCCACGGCTCCTTGGGTACTTTGGACTTAAGTCTTTACACCTCACCTAATGACCCACAGTATAGCAGCCATTGTATGGGACAAAGAAAAAGAAATTTTAACAATTCAGTTAGACTTCAAAATCATGAAAATCAGCATGGATAGTTTCAGCTGTCTCCAAATGCCTGGAATGTTTTCTCTCTGTCTACCCTCTGTACTCCACTGGTTGGTTTTCTGCCTCCTCCCCAGCAGGCTAAAAGCATCTGAATGCCTATTCCTGTGGACACCCAGGGAACAGAGATGAGAATGATGGTCGCTGCTTTTAAGACTTCTCACCAACCAGACTCAAGCAAGAGGAAAGTCAGTATGTACGCACAGCACTCCAGGCGGCTGAAAGGAGAGGCAGAGTCCAGGAAGACTACCGCCTACAGAGCCTCGGGAGCAGGACTGGTGGGGAGGGGGAGGAGAGACTGAGAAGGCACGGAGGCAGGAAGAACAAATCCAGTTTGGCTGGCATGAGGGTACTCGTGAGTAATAGTCTGTGAGGCCAAATGCTTGATTTCCAAAAAGAAAAGATTCCTTCCCCTGGTGGGTAAAGCTGGAGGGCGGGGGGAGAGAACCACCGAAGGCTTTGTGCAGAGAACAACACGGAAGCCGTGCTGGAGGAAACGGTGTGGTGCCAAGTGGGATGGATGACAGGGAGAGGGTCTGAAGCTTGGAAAGCTTGACTCACCAAGCCCCAGTGCCACATGCAAGCATTTCCTATAGAAACAAACAGCTTGACCCGACATGCCAAAAACCACAGTTCTGTCTATATAATCAAGACTCTGGGAGAAAAAATAAAGAAAAAGAGGCATAGATAGATATTTTCAGTTCAAGTTCCTGGAACCTGCCCAAGCTTGAGCAAGTTAAGAGCAGTGAAACAATTTCCACATCCAGTAACAATTCAAGTCTCCCAATCGTGACCCTCACCTTCCCTGAGCTGTCATTACAAGGAATTATAAAGCTATTATCAATTCATTATAAATAAGTTCCTATCTGCCATTAAATCCACTGAAACCCCACAATGGGCTGAGAACCCACCCCAGGGTACCAGCATGTACCTATTACCTACCCTTGGTAGAGTGGTGTGAGCGTGCTGCTGGACAATGGCTCCTGGCCCACATCTCCAGCTCACTGGGGTCACTATGTGATGAAACAGGTGACTCTACAAGGCTCAACTCTAACCAAGCCCCCACCACGCATCATCTAATTTCTTTGTAGGTCCAGACTGCCTCCCTCCGCTAGCTGGGGAGGCAGAGGCCATCTGAGTGGAGCAACCCGAGGAAGGAAAATCATTTCTCATGTTCTTGATACCCACTGAATCATAGATGGAAATTTCTCAAGACATATTCACCCAAATTACAGAAATGGGCTACTCCATACTAATAACAGGACAATATATCACACATTCACTCAATAGGGAACATTTACTAGCGACCAGTTTCCTGCAACAACAGATTCATTTGGAAACTGCACGTTGCAGAAGGCAATCTTGTGACTTTCTTCTAGTTGTATATAAAAAGTAGAAATCGGTCTGGGCGTCAGGCACAAACAGTGGTACAAAAGCATGAACGGAAATACCTTATCAAAGAATGTGCTCGTTTCATACTGCAGAGCTCCTATCTAGCTTCTGGGTTTTGGAAACCTGCTGCTGGTTCACTTGTTTCGAAAGTTTCTCCACTACACCTCTCACCCACTCCTATCTCCCCCTACTAAAATCCACTGAGTGACGACCTAGTATGGATCCACATGGAACTAAAAGCCCCGATCACTGAGTAATACGCATCAGCACAGTGGCTGCTGGTTTAATCTGCTCACCCAGCCTCATGTATTTAGGTGTCTGGATCTGAATCTGAGCTAGAAGTACCCAACACTTTTGTCTTTTGGAATCCAATAAAAGCTCCAACGTACATCTGTAAGTCTCATGTATAAGAAGCTCTGGTTCTGATAAATGAGATTCAAGGGAGGGAGCAGTGGGAAAAGCCTGGACTGGGGCCAGGAGTCTGGCTGGAAACCAGCTGTTTTTCCCTTATTTGTAAACAAGGAGGCTGAAGTAGCAGAGCTCCAGCTCCTACCCAGCTGACACTCTGGGCTCCATCTTGGAGTCCATTTCTACACAGGCATGTCAGGCTGGGTCAGACAAACTTCCTTACCACTTTGTGTCAACAATTTAAAGTGGTTTTAACATACTTCTATGCTGCAGTTTAAGGTTTTCCTCTCTCCTACCCCTCGAAGACTGTGTTTCATTTCACTGGTGCAGGCCACTTGGCCAAACTAGTGGTTGCTGAGGTTTAAAACTGAATCACTAGTCTGGTGAAGATATGGCCTTTGTGTAACCTAGACCAGGGCACATTTGTCTGTTCTTCATTAACAGTGTTAACCAAATAGAAATATAACTGTTAGTTCTTCTATAGATCTACTTAAACTTTGAAACACGAGACTGTTCAAAAATTACATGAGAAATTCACCCATTACCACTAAGTTAAAGACTTAAATATCTGAGATCTCCGGAGCCTCAAACTCCTACTACAGTCTCTGATCCACGACATTTTCCTCCTGGCAATGGACTCCGTGCTAAAGTAGCCTGGTCTTGCAGCATATTTGTGCACCAAAAAGTTGATTTCAAAAGATCCGGCTCTAGTCATCACTGTCACTGCCAGACTCACTCAACTGCAAGTCATTTCCTATAAAAAGAAAACAGAATCAAACCAAAAGTACACAGTTTAAAACAACACCCCCACAATTTTTTGGTTGACTGCCTTGGCTATCACACCCCAGTAAAACCAGGCCAATTAAATTTAATTAGGGAGGAAAATCGATTTGGCTCAGTGACAAAACTGGTACAGTCAACATTTTTAAAGAAATGCTATTTTTGTTACCTGCAAAGCCCAGCAAAGCTCCTTACTGGTATAGAACGGGGAGGAATAGACTAGACAGGCTTTTAAATGTGTTAATAAATAGCAAAGAAATATTTACAAATAACTAATTCACTGTCTAGCAGAATTGGTCACATTAAGTTGCTTTATAAAAGCTAAAACACCACCAAATTGGGCTTCCCGTTAAGGAAGCTGACTACCGTTTATACCAATAGTATGTTAATCCAACATGGGCCCTGGTACACCTCTTTTCAGGAAATTCACTTAACTTTAAACCTCAAGTCAGAACAAATGAGCTTTGTAAAGCCTCAAATTTTGGTTTAGCATGCAGAATTTAGGCTTTGGGAGTGAAGAACATAAGTACCCCACATTTCAATCTAACAGAAGAACAACAGGACCCCAGTTGATATCACTTTGATTACAACAAAAGTGAACTTCTGTATTTCTGACTTGCTAATTGTTAGGCCAGCTCTTCTCAAACTTTGTTCTGAGGGCCCTGGGACCCCTGAGATCCTTTTAGAAGAATCTGACCCCAAGGTCCTTTCTTTTCTAACTACATATCTGTGTGATGCCAGATTTCCTTTATATATCTCAATCTAAACAACTTATGGCAACAGACTGAATTCAGAAGCAGATGTAAGAATCCAGCTTTCTACTAAGCCAGACCTTAAAGAGATTTGCAAAATTTTAAAGCAACGTTACTCATTGAACTAAATATTTTTGTATTTGGAAAATTTATTTTTCATAAAAAAATGTTATTTTTGTTAACATGATAGTTTATTGTTGTTCTTTTAAATGAATTATTGGATATCTTAAATATATCTCAGTTTTAATTTCTAATATGGTAAATATTGATAGATATAAGCCACACACACAAAAGTTCTTTGGGGTCCTCAATAATTTCTACAATAAAGAGGTCTGAGACCAAAAAATGTGACAACTGCTGTTCTAGACTCAGGGAAGGCAAAGGGGGCATGGCAACAGCTGGTCACTCCTAATCAGCATGAGCAAGATCTCTTACAAAGTAAGATGATGTGCATGCAACAGGTCAGTGTAATTGGAGTTGAAAATCCAGCTTTGAAATTTCTTATATAACTGATTTGATCCAGGTTCAAACTGATCCATTTGTTTTTTGGGGAGAAGATTTAATACAGGTTACCACTCAGGAAAACCACCTTATTATTACTTTGTATATTTTTACATCAGGGTTTAGCAAACTTGTGCTATTTACTGTGATTTTAGGGTTTTTAAGTTGGTTCCGGTTGACAATTTTGGTTTAAATAGTTCTAGTATATAACCTTATTGTATACGAGGTATGCAGAGAGTAAATTCTTGCCATTCAAAGAGCTGAAGGACAAGAGGACCTGGAGCCATAAAGAGCTAAAAGGCGTTACAGGCAGGTAGGTAGATAACACCTACGGTGCCATTTTTTGCTCTTTCCTTCTAGGAGGAAGGAATAATTTAGCAGTGACTGGGCAAAATGAGGAACTGAGTTAAAGCTGCAGTGGCTGTCTGGTACTTTTCCACTATGAATACCAAACTCCCAGTGTGAAACTTCCTAACCCTAACCAACGGAAAAGAGCATCAAAGTACACCCTGACATCCAGAATCTGGGCCCATATCTTGGGATAGCAGACAATATCCTTAAGTGATACCATAACTATGTTGAACTGACTAAGATAGAAGAGCAGGGCCTAGTGTAGTGGCTCTCCAGTCGGGGTGATTTTGAACCCCAGGAGACATTTGGCAACGTCGTCAGACATTTTTGGTTAACGTAACTCAGAGAGAAGAGGAGAGTGCTTCTGGCATCTAAAGAATAGAGGCCAGGAATACTCTTAACTACCCTACAAAGCATAGGACAGCTTCCCACAACAAAGACTGATCTGGCCTGAAATGTCTGTAGTGCTGAGGGTGAGAACTACCTTTGCCTGCTCCACAGTAACAGGGTTAACTAGGTTAGCTTTCCCACTATCGCCTCCAGACCTTCCAACCTTCTCAAAGGAAGTCATACCACAGGAGAACATTCACTAGGATTCTGGAGGGAGAAGAGTGTAGAGAACCAGCACTCTCCCCAACTCCAAACAAAGAAACTTGTTCTCATTCTTGTTTTTCTCTGCTTTACTATCAACTGCATTGAAAGCCACCCAGACATTACAATGTCCCTTCCTTTCCCTCTTGCCCAAGGCTAGTTGGTCTCCAAATCTATCCTAATGGCACAGGTTCCCAGGTCTGTGGGCTGTGGGACACCACAGCCTGGAGTCACCGTGTTCTTGGGACTGTAAAAAGAACTGGAGGCGGGGGACAGTAAGCTGACAGGCAGCAACCCTAAAGCCTGGTATATGCAAAAATAAAGAACGCAGCTGGTCATGTTTCAGCATTTCCCAGAATTCATAAAACCTAATTTGTGCCAGTGGGAAAAAAGGAAAGAGAACAGATTTCAGTTTTCTGCTTCCCTTTTTTACTGTTTGGTAACTTACTCCTTTCTGCTCCAAATTATCTTTGTCAGGATCCTTTCTTATGCCTTAAACATTTTCAGGTTTATAGATTCTTGTGTAAGATAAACAGAGCTGTATCTCCAGCCTGACATGCCACCCCTCCCTCAGCCAGCAAAGGGAAAGCACACTTACTGAGCGTGTTCATGAGCTGGTTGCTTCCCTGTGGCCGGCTGGTTCCGTTGGCGACAGCGGGCCTGCTGTTGTAGGGCTGCTGGTGTGAAGGCTGCGGAGGAGATGCAGGGCCGTTGTCCTCACCTCCACTGCTGGAGCTGTCATCATCGCTTCCTGACGAGCTGTCAGAGTCTGAGGAGCTGCTCCCGCTGCTGCTGCTCATCTGTTCAATAATGTCAACTTCGGCCCTCAGCTCTGGAATAAAATGACAGGCCGGGGGTCAGTCTGCAACCATTCTCAAGGCAGCACACTGACCTTCTGCAAACAGTAAATCAGCCAAGCCAACAGCCACGAGGACTAACTGAAAATGAACTCCTACTTCTTAAGTACTTAGCAATGGACAAACAAAATGACCAAAACCAACACAGGAAAACACCTAACCTGTCTCCAGGGAGACAATGGAAACATTAAATTCACCCAGAAAGAAAACTGTTTCAGATAATGACTATTCTGTGTAAGAAATGAATTGTCTGTTTTGCCTTTATCTACCAAAATTTATGAATTATAGGATTGAACACCAAATAAGAGAAGTGCAGTATCATGCTAAGGGGCTGAACAATATACGACAAGGAATTGGAAGGTGTGAGTGCTTGTTTCGGATCTACCTCTAACCAGAAGGCAGACCCAGGTGGAAGTCAACACATTTTCCAAAACACTCCGGAAGAATGACGGGCCAGAGCAGACAGCCCCTGGGGTCCTTTCCATCTTCCCACGAAAAACGGAGGCTCGCAGGAGGAACCATGGTGACTGAAGAATAATGGTGGACCAACTGCTCCTCAGCCCTCTTTACACATTTGATGGACAGCCATGCCTATCAGGTACTGCATTTTCACAAATGAAAAGCCGGGAAGGAAAGACAGGTTTGAGCTAACCATTTCAATGTCACCGAATACAGTAAAGATACATGACAGGATCCATCCAGAAAGAGGCCAGTTTCCTGTCCAAACACACCATGTGGCCTTAAATGGCTGTGGTTCCCTTAAGCATAAGTGGTAACAACTAACCTCTTAGTCCAATTCCTGTTCAACTGAGGGGAAACCTTCCATAAGCAGCATTCCGATACTCGCGAAGAAAAAACATCAAGAGGCGTAATAACTGCACAGCTAGAGAGTAATGTTTGCTAAAAGACAGTATTTCTATAAGGTGGAAATGGCAAACTCCCAAGGATAACTCTTCATCTTTCCCTGTTTACTAGTATTATGGATTTCATTTTTTTCATGAAACTTTACAAATACGAAATATGACATTTACCCCCATAACTTCCCAAGAGTCTGGACAACTAAAACCGTCCATTGCATGAGAAAAAAGCCAAAGCAACCTTCTTTGTCTCAGGTATGCGTCGGATACAGCCTGAGCAGATGTCTAAATCTTTCTAGGCCAATGGCCATTTCCACTGGTCCTCATGGCACTTTCATATTTACATATTTCGCGTTAGTACAAAGCACTCGTCATGGTATTTTAAATGTCTCTCTAACCTAGATACTATAGGAACACCAGTACATTTGGTTTTCACTCCCAGCACCTTGGAATTTTCTTTTCTAAAGCCTCAAAGGTATGCCACATCGACCTTTAGATGGCAGTCGTGCTTGTTTAAGTCCTGAGCCTCTAACCAGAAAGCTGCAAAGGCAGCCAATACTCAAGTCACCATTCCTGAACTCCCTCTTGGCAAATGAGACAAGTGGTAAAAGGCCCCACCTCCATCACCACTGGAACGGTGAACTCTGTAGAAAGCTCTTCAATGGCAGAGAATGCTCATCCCGTCATATCAACATGGAAGCCTTGTGATCTCCATAGGAACACCAATACCCTACTCCAAGTTGCTATCATGGTTCCAGAAAATGCTCCCTACCTCTTTTGATGTCATCCAGCTGAGGTTCAGGTGAGGGGTTATCTTTCAAGGGAGAAGTTTTGGGTCCAACTGGAGGCTTCGTTGGAGCTCTGAATGGCATAGGTGGTGGAGGCGGTGGTGGCTGTGATGGCTGTGGGGGGCGAGAGGGCTGCTGTTCCATTCGGGCTTGGATTTTACTGCTCCCCTCAGCCCTGAAATGAGATACAGACATTAAGTCAGAGAAGCAAAAATAGTGGTCCTCACATTTGTCCAGGTGACCGAGCACCTGGAAGTCTCTGCAGAATTCCATGCTTTTAACAAACTGCTTCAAAATATTGATATTTATAATTTTATCACATGAACTACTCATTCAACAACTGTCTATTGCATTCCAGTACTGCATTATGCACCAGAGAAACAGAGATGAATAAAACTGGCTTGCTGCCCTCAAGGAGCTCATTTTATAACAAGCAGCAGAGAAAACAGATAGGTAGAATACAATGTCACATGAGAACCCATTTTACTTGAAGAAAGTACAACTACATGACTTGTAAACAATACAGAGCTATAATCACAAGTGTATGAGTTACTAAATAAAACTAGCTCTTGAAATACTGGCCAGTTTGCAAATTTTTCCATTATCTATTTGCTGCTTGCTCATTTTGTGACAATCCAGCTCTTGCTGGCAGACAAGCAAAGCATTCCACCCCAAATTGAGAAGATCCTACCCATTAACAATTTATTTTGTAAATGGATCGGCCTAGCACTTTTCAAACTTTAGTGTGCACACAAATTACCTGGGGAGCTCATTAAAATGCAGACTCTGACTTAGTAGGCCTTAAAATTCTAATTCTGCACTTTAAACAAGCATCCAAGTGATAAAATGCTGTTAGTCCCCAGACGACACCCGAGTAGGTAAGAGAAATGCCCACAACTATCAGCTCTGGGAGGAGTAACAGCCACTGCCTGAGGGAGCCGGGTTTAGGGAAATCAGTCTCACTAATCCCCAGTCTCTGCATCTCTGCGTGTTTCTAAAAAGGAGAACAACAGTACCTTTCCAAAAGCTATTTACAAAGATTAGATAAGATAATGCACAAAAAAACATCCAACATAGTGCCTGGCACATGATAACCCCTCAGCAAATGGTAGCTACTTCTGTTTTCTTGTGGAATGAGTGAAGAAAAATGGCTTGAGGAAGCATAAACAGAAAAACATAAGGCTATACCACTCTCTTTAAAACTTAATTACTATGTTACAATAATTGCTGTATCACAATGTAACAGAACCACTGGGTTACTTCTATTTGTAGCATGAATTTTTGTCTTTAAAATAAAATCTCCTTGGCTTCATATTAGCTGTGTAATGCCTGTTAAATTAAATGTTAAAGAGAGCTCACTATTCCAAAAAATTGGCAAAGTTTTATTTTGGTATTATAATGACCTCAAATACATCTTGTAAAAAAGTAATGTTTTCACTCTAATCAAGAATATATATTATTCAATTATTCTTTCATAATTATAAGTCTGTAAACTTAAACTTTATCCCCTAGGTGGTACTATATCAACAATCTTGAGATTAATAGAATTGATTTAACTATAAAGTAAGCCCCTTTCCCCAATGGCTTCCATGTTTCAGGTCTTAAAAGATTATTTCTTTTTATCTCATTTGAGGAAAAGATATTTTATTGACTTGTCTGAGAAGACACAGATGGATTTGCTGAGATTGTTGACAGGACACTGAGTACCCAGATGCTCGCATCCTTATAAAATAACTGAACAGATAATGCAAAGATATAGAAACATCAATCTGTATCTGATTATTCACATACCTTGTTTTCTTGACCTGAATGCTGCTACTGAGCTTTTCCAGCACATATTCCCCAGTGTCATGATTAATAATGAGCACGCAATCTTTCTGATAAGGCCGTTTGTTCCCCTTGAACACAGTCATTGGTGGTGTGGATCCCTATATGCCACAAAAGTGTAAGATGATCAAACTACACACACCAGTTATGAATATCAAAACTGAATTTACAGGAGATCTACCTCATCAAACCAAATTAGAGCGACTGAAAAAGGACAGAATAACTGATTGGTATTTTAACTCTCTCTGGCTTCCCAGGCAAAAATAAAGAAAGGGGAAATGATACTATAGCAAGAATCTGACGGTTCAACTGGTTCTAAGAAATCAAGAACGGTTATATTACTGTACACTTTTCCAGGGCTTCAGGAAATGTTACAAATAATGGTAAAGTATGAACTGAGAAAAAGAAAGTAACCATTACTTGTATGACACTGAGTAGAGCTTTCGTTATGAGAAGTAAAACTAGTGAGTGATCGCTATATTTCCTTGTAAGTGGAGGGTCCAGGGCTTCCCCCTCATGCCAAGTAAACAACAGAACATTCCCCAAGGGGAGCTCACCATTCTGGTTAGCTCAGAGTACGTACATCGTGCCACCACTCAGCTGCCAAAGCCCTTCACTCACTATCCCATTGCTCTCAGGCCAAAGACAAAATCTTCAAAGCAGCCAGCCGGCCCTTCAGCCTCACCTGCACCACTCGCCCCTCGCTCTGCAGGCTCCAGAGCAGAAGGGAGCTGGCCTTCTCTCAGACCCTCAAGGTCTTTCTCGCAGGGCTTTAACAAGGCTTCTGCCTGCAACATCCTGCCCCTCTCTTTTAACTACTCATCCTTCAAATCTGCTCAAAGCTCACTGCCTGAGGGAAGCCTTGATTTTCTAAAACAAGTGCTATGTTTTCTTGTATTTATTTAAACTCCAGACCATAAGCTCCACAAGAGCAAGAAATGTGCTTGTTTTGTTCAAGATTGTATTCTCCCTGCCTAGTAATGGGCCAGCACACAGTAGATACTCAATTAATATTTGCCAAATACAGGATCTAATCCCCTGTATAGAATCAAAAACTGCTTGGCTCCTTGACTCCTTATTCATACGGTAAAAATTGAGAGTTGGAAGCGACCTTAGGGACCATTTATCCAACCCTTTCATTTTACATTTGGGAAACTAAGGTCCAGAGAGAGATGACGTAACCTGCCAGAGGCAACAGGTAATGAAAGAGCAGCTTGAACTGGCAGACAAGTAAGTCTCCTCAGCACAAAGCTTCCCAGGTCCCCCGTCCAGAGCCTTTCCATTCTATCACCAGTTAGCAAGAATTTCCTGGGCTCCAGGACAGGGCTGTGACATGCAATGACACATGGTCTTAAGCGTATTTTGTCTGATCCCTCGGGCTTTGTGATCAGAGTGCCGCGTTGGGCAAGGCTTCAAAAAAGCCTCCCTCTGCAAGGGTTCTCAATTCAGCTTTTAACTGGGTTCCTCATCCCTAAATTAGCTCAATGCTCTAAACTTCTGGTTCCTGCCTGAAACTATCAGCTGCACTTCACCCCTTGCCAGATATACATAAGATGTCAATCCTGTCCTGCGTGCCTGCCTGCACCCTGGCTGGCTGGCCCACATTCTTGAACTGTTGTTGCCGTACGTCAACAGGGCACCTAGGGCTCTTCTCTTTGGAGCTGCTTGGGGGAAAAGCTATGCATGTCTAAAGGAGGGGTTAGGTGTCCTGATAGGAACCTGTCTACTTTGTAGCAAATGGGGCAAATGGGAGCTTGGGGAAAATGGCAAAGAATCATTTTTTTATTTAATCATCTGGGAAGCATTAATTCCATCCCACCCTACCTCGGAAAATTCTATTTTTCCTTATGTTGGCGCTTCGAAATCTAGAAATTTTTAAACAGTGGAAATTAAAATTGCAATAACAGAATATGACGAATCACTCTGATGCCACATTAAAAACAACAACAACAAAGGAATAAACTTACAGGGATATGTGGCAGCGTGATTGTGACTTCATCTCCTTTGCCAACCTGAAGCTCTCCTTCACAGGAAGTGTCTATAGATGCTGGCTTAAAGTCATCTAAAGAGAAAGGAAAAACAGTATTTATCCACCTGGTTACTTATACTAAGGGCTTCCTGGGAATTCTCATTTAAGAATTAAAATTTTTTTATCACTCAGGTAAATGGAAAATACTAGTAAATTAGAATTTTTAAAAAACTATTTCATTGTGGAAAACTTCACATATACAAAAACAGAGAGAATCGTACAATGAGCCCCTGTGTACCATCACTCAGCTTCAATAATTACCAACTCTTGGACAATCGTATTTCATCTATACCTCCACATACTTCTCTCATCCCCACTGGATTTTTTTGAGGGGGGGAAGCTAAAATTTATATACCATTTTATTAAGCAAAGACATTCCCCTTCCCTAAGCGTAGATGAAAATTAATGCCTTATTCCCCATAAAAAGGTCTTTTATTAGCGTTGTTGTAAGGATCAAAAGCAACCGAGCATATTAAAAAGATTCTGTAATTGTAAAACCCTATGTGAAATACGCAAGGCCACAGCATCATACGAGCTGATTTCATTTTGCACAGAACTGTCAAAATTAGGATTTGCCACACTCAAGTTCCATAGCTTTACCAAAGCTACACCCTGTAGATGTTCAGGGCAGACGGGTGAGCTGTATCTCCAAAGGCTAACTGCGCCCATGTTTCTGAATTGCAGTTAAAGTACAACATGAACAGCCATCTTACTCCCTTTTCACACACACCTGCCTCAAACTGCAGGCCAGGTGCATATGTGAAGGGTCTCACTTAAATCCCATGTTGCCCTTCACTCTACTAAAACATCAACTTAGTAAACTGTTCAAGAAATGATGCTCTTATCACATTCCCAACAGCCTCCCTCTGAAAGAGCTGATCTGCTGTCAGTAGGAAGCACAGTAATGGCACGGCAAGTGACCACACAAAGATGGAACTTCATTATTTAACACACCCTCTTCCAATGTGTTGAGTCACATCTACTAGCTCCTTTCACAAAAACAAGTCTCAACCAGAATTAGGGTTACCAAGAGGGAAACCAGGAGCCTGTGAATCACAGAGGGATGCTCAGTCAGCCAATTCCTAACAGCCAAAAAATCTTTACCCAGGACATAGAGTGGAAGCGCCCTCCCTCCACAGAGTCTGTAATCATGCAGAAAAAGAAGGTTCAGCATAATAACTATGTTGACATTCCTTGCCTGTTCTCTACTGCTTCCAAACATAGATCAAGCTTTAACTTATTCCAGGCTCACAAATTCTGATCTTATCCTTCATCCACAAGGGACTTGGTGCTGAGGCAAAGGCAGGGTACTATAGGCAACCTCAAAAGACATCAAAGTCAAAAGAGGCACGCAAAGCAGATGGAGGGAGACTCCGCTGGGGCGCAGTGAGGATGCAGATTCTCTGGCTGCAGAGGGGATGAAGCGCAGTGTCAGGGTGGCCAGAATCAAGACGGCGAGGAAAGAAAGCTAGGGAAATAGAAAAAGAGAATGGAACAGGAGGAAGTGGATGAGGCTCAGGAGCAAACAGGAGTCCTGTAAATGTGGAGAACCCCAGTGGGTTATCAGAGAGGTGATGGATTAGAGACAGAAGAACTGGAGTCTGATGCGGGGTCACAGTCTTTCAGTAATAAAGAGGGGGGAGGTCGGGCATAAGGAAGAGCTGGGTGGGGGAATGAAGAAGAAACGGGCCAATGACCTTCGCAAGAAGAGTTTGAGACGACAAGGCAGAAGAGTTGGGAATGACGACGCGTTTGGTTTGGGAAGAGTAAGCTGAAAAAAAAAGGGCAAGAATTGAGGTCCCGGAGGATCCGGGCTAAGGGAGAAGGGAGCTGACGTTGGCACCGGTACCCTGGACTCGGGAGGGCCGAGGGAGGAAAGGAGGCAGCGCGGGTGGGAGAGGCGGCTGAGCCGGAGAAGGGGACAGCGGGAAGCGCAGACATACAGCGAATGGTGTGGAAGGAGGCCCGCGGCCGCTTCTCGAAGCTCTCCCCGAGCAGCAGGCAGTGTTCCTCGCGGTCCAGCAGCGGGTTCGCGGTCCCGTTCATGGCCCCGCACCGGCCTCGCGCCCGGACCGGCGCTCTCCGGGCGCGGCCGCGGCCCCAGCCTCCGGCGCCGGCGTCCGGTAGGACGCGGCTCCCCGGACACGGCTCCGGAGCGCACAGCGAGCCCAGCCGGCAGCCAACCGGGGCCGGTAGCAAACCCCTTCCTCCGCGTCGGGCTGCGGGAAGACTCTGCGGAAGCCAGGCCGCGGCACTTCCGGCGCTGGGGAGGGACTTCTGGGTCCGGAGCGGAAGTGGCGGGGGCGGGGCCATGAGGGAAGAACTGGGCCGGAGCATCTCGGCGCTGGGGTCACGACGCTGGCCTGTCCTGGCTCGGGGTGCCCTCGCGGCGGCTGCCCGGTCCTGCTTCCGTGGCCGGGGCCTGGCTGAGGCCGAGTGCGCGCGGCCCTCGCCCTCGAGCTGAAGCTAGGAAGTGATGACGGTGAGCCCAGAGCGCGGCGGACCAGACTAACGTGGGGCTGGAGCCAGGCCGGCCGGCCCTCCACAGTCCCCCGCGGCCCGGGGCCCTAGCTTATCCCGAGGGTCCCGAGACGGTGGGTCCTTGGGACCCTACGCCACGCGACGCTGGGTCTCTTTTCCCCTTCGCGCCGTCGTGGCGGTGTGAGGGCCTCATTCTCTGGAAAGCGACTCCCCCTCTGGTTCGCCAGGCAGCTCCTGTGCGTGCGATCACACATAAGATCCTGAGCGTGCCCGGGGTCGCTCCGTCTTCCCCGAAAAAACGGAGTCTCCCATCCTTAGGCAGCGATGACCCACTTCAGTCTGGCGGTTGACCACCCGCTTCCAGTTCAGGCAGCCCTTGTGGTTGTTTTTAAGTCACCCCTTTCCCTGGCACCGAAAATGGATGAGTATTTTTCTTCCCCAAGGTTTCTCAGTCAGTTCTTTGGGAGTGACCTTTTTCTGAGTGAAACCGGTTTCTTTTAATAGTTGAGTCAAGCTGGTTTGAATTAGAGTTAGGTGCATGAGAGTTTGGGCACTGAATGGAAACCTGAAAGTAGGGGCTGCGTCTCGGTCCTCTTTGTGACCTCTCCTTGTATAGCGCGCAGGGTTTTGTGTAGAGTCAGCATCTAGTGAATGTTTGGTGAATTGAACTGTTTGGTGAAAGATCTGTTCTAGAACCACCAACTCAGCATCTTAAAGAACTGTTCCAGAACCACTAACCAGAATCTCTTTTTCCTGGAAGCAGCCGATGCTGCCTGAGGCGTGAACCCAACCTGAGGAAGCGCATCTGAGAGAACCCTGTCTGTCTGCATTATCAACTTGAATTCCTCTGGTTATTCCGGGATGGAGAATCTTTGGCAGTGTTAATGTATTACCATCGACTTAGGAGATGGCTTCTTTGCAAAGGAAAGGGCCGCAGGCTAGGATCCTCAGCTCTGAAGAAGAGGAGAAACTGAAAAGAGACCAAGCTTTAGTGTCTGATTTTAAACAGCAAAAACTGGAAAAAGAGGCTCAGAAGAACTGGGACCTTTTTTACAAAAGAAATAGTACTAATTTCTTCAAGGATAGACACTGGACCACCAGAGAGTTTGAGGAGCTCAGAGCATGTAGAGAGGTGAGCTAACGTTACACCTCATTGGAGCTGTTCTTCATTTAAAATGTGTAGAAGCGGGGTGCTTTATTGCATTCCTATGAGGAACATTTATGAAGCCTGTCAAAATGCTTTGTACCTTAGAGGGAAATATGCTGTGTGGTCTCAAGTAGCTTTAGCAGTTCATGAGTTGTATAATACATCGGAGAAGAACTTTAGTGGGCATTTTCTGTTTCTTTAGAATCGAGTCTGAAAGTTGTAAATGTTAAATTCATGCTGAGTGACTTCAGTGACAGATTCACATTGATAGTAATAATGATGATGAACACTTTACCATGGCCCTTTTCGAGAACTTTACATGTGTTCTGTAATTTTAAGCCTTCTAATAACACTGTGACGTAGGCATTGCTGTTGTCCCTACTTGCAGATGAAATTGAGGCATGAAGCTGTTTAAGTGATTTGTCCAAGTCTAGAGCCCGGGTGCGAGGGGAGGAGTCCGGATTTGAGTGAAGGCAGTTTTGCCCGAGAGCCTCTTCTGTTAGCCATGATGCTGTGTTTTCTCCACACCAGACTGCCCGATGTCGGACAACACGTGAAATATCAGTGTTAACTTTTGGTTATTCGTTCACTTGTATATTCTCTGCTCCATGGGGACAGAGACCTTGCCTCTCTTGTGGACCTTTTAGTTTGCTTTGTTTCTTCATGATGCAAATGCAGTGTACGGTAACTTTGGGTTCTCTTTCCTCAGTTTGAAGATCAAAATCTGACTATGCTTGAAGCTGGCTGCGGGGTTGGGAACTGTTTATTTCCACTTTTAGAAGAAGATCCGAATATCTTTGCCTATGCCTGTGATTTTTCTCCAAGGGCAGTTGAGTATGTCAAGGTTGGTGCACCATCCATGTATTCTGTTACCTTTCTGTTTTCTTGGACTTGTTTGACCTGCCCTCTTTACCCATTTGCCCCATTCCACTCCTCTCCCTGAAGCTAACCAGCTGTGATCACCACGAATATAGTTTTCCTGTTTACGTACACATAGTACACATAGAAGCACAGCTTTATTCAGAAAAGTAGAAAGAAATACTATAACACCACCCATATACTTATACCCAGATTTAATGATTGCCAGCATTTTGCCACTTTTGCTTTATAGACTTTTTTTATTTGCTGAACTGTTTTAAAGTAAATTACAGATATCAAGACACTTCACTCCTAACTATGTCTGTGTATGTTTTCAAAAAATAAAAAGTTTTTCCAGATGACCAAATACAGTTATCATATCTAACAAAAATAACTCTAATCCCCTAATGTGATTAACACCCGGTCCTGATTCTGATTTCCCAGAATAGTCCCAGGAGTTTTTTATAGTATTTAATCAAGGACTACATCTTACACTTCATTACGTACCTTAAATCTCTTTAGCCTAAAACATTCCTGCCCTACCCCTTGACCTGTTTCCCCACTGACCTTGAGTTTTTGAAGAAGCCATCTTCTATCATGAGGTCCCATATTCCAATTTGGTCTGATTGTTTCTCTGTATCATTGTTTAACTTGTTCCTCTATCCCCTGTACTTCCTGAAAACTAGAAGTTAGATTTAAATCAGGTGAAATCCTTTTGGCAAAAATACTTTAATAAGTGATGTATCTTTCATATTGCATCCTGTCTGGTAATCTTACTATGAGAGTTACTAATTTTAATCATTGAGTTAAAGTAGTAACGACCTAATTCCTTCGTTGTACAAATATTTTCCCATTGTAACAAATATATGGGGGATACTTTGGCAACATGCATGTATCTAGTTTTCCATCAACCTTTCACAGTTTTAGCATCCTTAGACTTTTTTTTTAATAGTGGTGTCACATTGTACTATAACTTACTTTCTTTACCTTATATCTTACAGAGTTTTTCCATCTTAGTACATGTGAGTCTGCCACATTTTATTTACTTGTTGTGGTACACCATAGAATGGATATACCATACTTTTAACAGTTACCCTGTTAATATTTGTTTATATCATTTCTAATTTTTTGCCCTTACAGTTAGGGTCAGTGTAATCAGCATTATACACCTGCTCCCCAAAACACGTGTGCCCATTTCTCTATGGCAAATAATGGGAGAAGTAGAATTCTTTGGAGAAAGAGCATATACATTTAAATTTTAATAGATAATGCCAAGTTTCCTTCCAGAAAATTATACCAATTTATAATTTCATCAATAATATAAAGATGTCTTTTTTCTATGTCCTGAACATTTTTGATATCAGTCTTTTTTATATCTCCCAATCTTATGGGCAAAAAATAATGTCTCCATATTTTAATTTGTTTATTCCTTGTAACCAGTGAGGTTGAAAACTTAGTAATATGTGAATAAGCATTAGTTTTTCTTCTACTTGTGAGTTCCTTTATTCCACGTATATTTATTGAGAGCCTAATGTGTGCCTTCACCGTTCTAAGTTCTGGGATTAAGTAGTGAACAAAACAGACGAAAGTCCTCACTTACATGGAACTTCTGTTATTTTCAGATTCATCTGTTCATAACCTCTGCCCATTTTTCTGTCAATTTTTTTCTTATTTTTAGGATATATTCTGGGTATTCTGTTATTTTTGTTGCAAGCATTTCTTCCAGTTTATTCAGTGCTGTTTTATGGTGGTGTTTTATGACAGGATTTAAATTACATCAAATTTATTTGTCTTTTCCTTTTGAGATGCTGAGGTTCTATGTCTCATTTAGGAGCTCAGTAATCACCTATATACTCTTTTTATAATTTTGGTTATTTTTTAAAATTAATCTGGAAAAGTTTTGGTCATTATTTCTTCAAATATTTCTTCAACTCTTGTTCTTCTTCTTCTGGGATTCCGATTATGTGTATGTTACACCGTTTGCCATTGTCCCGTAACTCTTGGATGCTGGATCTTTTTGTTTTTAACTTTTTTTCTCTTTGCATTTTCAGTTGGTATAATTTCTGTTGTCCTAACATCAAGTTCACTGATTCCTTCTCAGACACTAGGTTTTGCTATTGATAAGCCTGTCAAAAGCATTGTTTATTTCTGTTACGATGTTTTTGGTTTTTAGCATTTCCAGTTGATTCTTTCTGTAGTTTTTATCTCTCTTCGGAAATCACCTGTGTGATCTTGCATGTTGTCTACCTTTTTTATTAGAGCCTTTAACGTATTAATCATAGTTATTTTAAATGCCCAAACTTGTAGTTCTAACAATTGTGCCATATTTGACACTGGTTCTGATGATTGCTTTGTCTCTTCAGACTGTTTTTCCTCGCCTTTTGCTGTGTCTTGTACTTTTTTGTTGAAAGCCAGATATGTTATGTATGGCTGTGGATACTGAGGTAATGAGGATTTGTAATAATCTAGTCAGGAGTTGGGCTGTGTTTGAAGTCTCTTGTTGCTATAGTTACCTATGAGGTTTGTTGTTGCTATGGGCACCAGAGACTTCAAACTCTAGTGACTTGGTTTCTGTCTCTCCTCTTGACTTTCAGTCTTCCCTTTGTGCTGTTCCACGTGGAGTCTGTCTCTTGCAGCTCTCTCAGCTGCAATCCACTGTTACTATTACTAGAGACTTGTTGGTAGGGTGTGGGAGAGGGAGGTGTTCTCTAATATTCTGATTCTCAGTTTTTGAATTGTATAGTGGACTTGTGTCTCGGGTGTGGCTTTCACAAGTGTTTCTGCCTCTCCAGGAATAGAGCTTTTCTCTTCTGTCCCTCCCCCAGCTGTAGGAGGTCTCCACCAGTGTCCTCCTCTGTGGTCTTGAGGCCATTCTCCCTGCAGATTCAGACTAGATCTGAGCAGAGGAGTTCCCTTCACCCAGCAGCACCGGCATTCTACCAGTGCCCTAAGGCTCAAGACCTCAAATGACCTTTCCCCTTTGGATTAAACCTTTTCTTCCTTAAAAGAGATGAGAAAGGCCAACATCAGAAAGAGCAGCATCCTCTCTGTGAGAGCCTGGTGAAAACACCTGCAAATGGGTGGAAACATCTCTATGACTTCAGCCCCCAGGAGCTTCACACTGTAACATCCACACTCAGTTTCCAGGGATTTCTCACATATCTAGTTTTATCTTTCCAACCTGGAAGCTTCTGTCTCCTGTAAGTAAATGCTTGCATCCTGTCTCTCCCTGAAGACACCTGTTTCTCTCCAGATTTTGGGATGGCTGGTTGTTCTTTGATCTCTATTCTTTGACGAGTTCACAAAAAAGTCATTGCTTTGCTGTCGAGCTTTTTTCTTGTTATAAGGATGGGAGCTACATTTTTTCCACCTCTGTACATCTCTGAGCTGAAACTGGCAGTCTTTTCATTCGTCTGCGTGGCCAGTTGTCCTTTCATCTGGATAGCTAGTTGTTCGAACACTATAAATTGAATGAGAAATTCATTTTTCCTCCCTGATAATTGTCACCTTTATTATCTCGCTTTTTTAATCTAATTGTCATCTTTGTCACCTGTCATTTGTCATATACAATACTAAATTCCTCTATATTCATGGGTGTGTTTGGGGGACTCCATTCTGTCTCAGTGATCTATTTGTCCCCATTCTCAGACCACATTGCTGTAGTACTGCATTCTGTAGTGTGTTTTCACGTCTAGTAGCGTACCTCCTCCTTCATTGTTCTTCATTTTAAAAATTGACGTGGCTATTTCTAAAGATTTTCACTTCCAGATAAATTAGATTCGCTTTGTTAAGTTCCTAGAAATCTGTTAGGATTATTGAGATTGCGTTGGATTTATAAGTGGAACGATAGGTAGAATTGACATCTTTTCAATATTGAATCTTCCCATCCTCTAACTTTATATGTCTCTATTTATTCAAGTCCTTATTTACATTAATGGAGAGTTTAATATTTTTCTTCATAATGCTCTTATATATGTGTCGAAACCCACCAACCAAAATGTACCAGGAACACACTTGTAGTAAAAGTTAGGTATATGCTGCATCAAGGGAAAATCTACCTGGAATAACTGTGGGAGCATCTTAGAGGAGTTGGAAGGACTTCCCATAGGATTTAGGCTTGTAATGGATGATTCAAAGGAGGATTAAGGAAGCAGAGGCCAGTTTTGGATTATCATCCCTCTGGAAATATACGCTTCTAAAAGGCTCAGTTTTGAATATGTAATAACTGTGTTCTCTCCTCAGTTGCACATGATTTGTTAAAATGAAATCTTACCCATGTAGCAATGTTGAATATTACATGCTTTAGTATGCAAATGATTCATTACTCTGTTTTACCCAGTAAAAATGTGATTGTTGAGGGCTGGCCTGTTGGCATAGCAGTTAAGTTCACATGCTGTGCTTTGGCAGCCCAGGGCTTGCCGGTTGGGATCCCGGGCACGGACCTACGCGCCACTTATCAAACCATGCAGTGGCAGGCGTCCCACATATAAAAAATAAAGGAAAATGGGAACAGATGTTGGCTCAGGGCCAATCTTCCCCAGCTAAAAGAGAAGGATTGGCGGTAGATGTTTAGTTCAGGGCGAATCTTCCTCAAAAAAAAAAAGTGATCGTGGATTTCTCTGCAGAAGTACACAAGTGGAAATAGGATGTCCTTTTTTTTTTTTTTCTTGTGAGGAAGATTCGCCCTGAGCTAACATCTGTGCCAGTCTTCCTCTAGTTTGTATGTGGGATGCCTCCATGGCATGGCTGATGAGTGGAGTAGGTCCGCGCCCAGGATCCAAACCTGTGAACCCCAGGCCACCAAAGTGGAGCATGCTGAACTTTAACCACTCAGCCACAGGGCTGACCCCTAGGATCTCCTTTTGATGCTGTACTTTTCTGTATGTATCAACATGGATGTTGTGTCAAAATTCTGTTTTGTTTTTCCCTTCTAGCAAAATCCTTTATATGACACTGAAAGATGCAAGGTATTTCAATGTGATCTAACTAAAGATGACCTTCTGGAACATGTGCCCCCAGAGTCTGTGGATGTTGTCATGTTGATATTTGTGCTCTCTGCTGTTCACCCTGATAAGATGCGCCTTGTCTTACAAAACATCTACAAGGTTAGTGGTTGGAGCCTGCACTTGAAGGTTGGACGTCCTGACCTTTTTGCTCCCTTGCCTCTGAGGCTCCTGTGCTGTCTAGATTCAGTCTCCCTGCTCTCACTAGGTAGGCTGGGTGGTCAGTGTATGGAAAGGGGCTCTCCTGCCTGAATCAGCTACCCTGAACTCTGATTTGTCTGAGCCCTTTGCGCTCTGCAGAGCTTGGCCAGCCTTGGAGCTGCAGTGACCTGGGGTCTGTGCAGTCCTGCTGTACAATGAGAGGAAGTATGGTTCCGTGGTCAAGAGTACACAGTCTACAGTCAGAGTGCCTAGAGTCAAAACCTGGCTTCCCTGCTTAGGCAAATTCCTCTGCCTCTCTGAGCCTCAGTCATTAGCTGTAGATTGTTGAGATAATACTTCCTAGATCCTAGGATTTGGGGGAGATTATATGAGATATGTATAAAGTACTTATTAGCACAATGCCTGGAACATGGTAAGTGCCCTTTAAAAGCCAGCCGTTGTTGTTGTTATTGCCCTCATTGTTGTTAGACTGGGGAGGACACAAACTGCCTTGGCCACCAGGAGGCTGCTGTAGCACTCAGGAAGTAAAGCTTCACTCATAAGGCATGTGACTCGAGACAAGCCACCTCATCTTTCCTCCCCAAGCCTGCTTCCTTGTCTGTAAAATGGGTGTGTGTCTCACAGAGTTGTTGTGAGATGCAAGTGAGATCGTGTCTGGGGTGCGTGGTAGCTGCAGTAGAAGCCCTCTTATCTAGACAGACAGTTGTAACAGGGTCGATTAATTTAAAAAACACCTAAAGCAAGAAATTGCAAACTGTAGCACATTCTTACTTTAAACATTTTGTTATACCTTAAAATACATTAATATTCATTCATTACTCTTTTGATGTAGGGCCAAGGCCCTGTCTTTGAGAATGGGGCCATTTATCATCTTTCTTAGATGAAGCACACACAGAGTTTTGGTTTCTTTAAAAGTGGAGCAAGAACTTAAAAACAATTGGGAAGAAATCCGAGAGCAAATTCCTTTATATTTTTACACAAACTTTGACACCGAATTAAATAGCAGTTTACTCAGTGCGTCTTTACCAAGTCTTTCTGAAGTGTTCGACTTACTTTTCGTAGAAAATAAAAATGAGGGGCCCGGCCCGTTGGTGCAGCGGTTAAGTTTGCTTCTTGGCGGCCCGGCGTTCACCAGTTCAGATCCCAGGTGCGGACAAGGCACCGCTTGGCAAAAGCCATGCTGTAGTAGGTGTCCCACGTATAAAGTAGAGGAAGATGGGCATGGATGTTAGCTCAGGGCCAGTCTTCCTCAGCAAAAAGAGGAGGATTGGCAGTAGTTAGCTCAGGGCTAATCTTCCTTTAAAAAAAAAAAGAAAAGAAAAGAAAAATGCTTTCTATTCACATTGCATTCATATTCATATATTCTCAAGTGTATAATTATAAACCTAAGTACAACTAGTACAAGCAAGTTTGGGAACAAATCCCAGTGACCAGTGGTGAGCATGCAGCCCGTCTGGGGGCACTAAAGTGCAGGGATGAATGCTCTGGAGAGCCTGTAAGCCTCACCTGTTCGGTGAGTCGTGGGCCTCAGTCCGTCTGCTTTACAAGGGAGAGGGGAGCATTCAGCAAGTTGAAAAAGTAAATGTTACGTAAGAGAGCTTCTGTGTATTTAGAACTATACCTTAAAATTTAAGCCTGGTTTAATTGTTTTAAAAGAGTAGTGAGGTAGAAATTTCAAGACACTGGAAACCTGTTAGGGAATAATTATTCTCACTTAAAACAATACTGTTTTTTAATTTAAATATTGCTATGCTGATTTTAGCCTTCTGCTTGTGAGATTTTTGTAAGACTTCTTCTCCTTACCTCCCCTTTCCCTGACCCTGTTATCTGAGCAGATGAGAACCCAGCGTATAGCCACAAATGGGCCTGGAACTTAAGCTGGGTAAAGAGGGAAGAGAGGGCATCAAGGAAAAGATGGTAGGATCACCTGATCTGAAGGTCCAGGTAAGGGCAAATGATTATTAAAGATGAGGAGCTAGAGAAAGAGCTGAAAAGATAGGAGGGGTGGTCAGAGAGTGACTTGTCTGACACTGAGAGTGTGGAGGGGTAATACTTTTTAGTGTTGACAAGGCCTTGGGACATTACCAGGAGAGTAAGTGGTTTAGGTAGGGTGCGGATAAGATCTTTAGAAGAGAGAAGCTCAAATCAGTAAAAGGCCAAGCGTATTTGGAAGGATAATCCACATATATGTTGAAGTTGAGCAGAATTAAGAATGGAGTAGTATTGAGAATAAGAGAATAAACCAGAAGATAGATTCATCATGAAATGGAGAGAAATGATCCTGGAACAAATAGATGACAGTGACAATAAGGGAGAGTGGATGATAGAATCTGATGACAAGAGATTCAGAGCTGGGGGGTTTAGGGAGGAGAAAGGAGAGTGTGCAGTGAGGAGCAGGGGATACTGCACCATCTCCAAGCCCAGTGGTACAAGGGCAGTGGGAGAAAACACAGCCACGACTTGAAATTAGCACAAAAAATGTGAAGTGAAGGGAACATTCAGAAGAGGTTGTGGATTCAGTGATTTCACTCTGAAGGGTCTCAGGAATTAGAGAGGAGTAGATGGGGACAGAATAAGGCATATCTGGAGCTTTATGGGCATGCAAGTGCCCACTGTCAATACTTCTGTTCAACACTGTACTGGAGCTCCTAGTCAGCTCAAAAAGACACGAAATGGAAAAGATTTAAGGATGAGAAAGAAACAAAACTCATTATTTGTAGATAATATAATTGTCTAGTTAGAAAATATTGAAAGAATTACGAAAGTATAAAAATAAGATGAATGCACTCAATGCCACAGAACTGTACACTTAAAAAAAAGTAACATGCGGTGTGCAACCTTACTTTTCCACTTGATATTATATATTTTATTTTACTTTTTTGTTTGATTGTTTTTGAGTTTTTTGGTAGGTTTTTTGAGGAAATGACAAGCTGATTCTAAATTTACATGAAAGAACAAAGGGTCAAAACACTCCTGAAGAAGAATGAGATAGGGAGATTTATACCCAGCCAGATATAAAAGGCTTGTTGCAGCTACATTAAGAGAGAATGGTATTGGCAGAGAGACAGACAAATTGACAAATGGATTGTGATAGCTTAAAAATAAATCCATGCATATATGGAAATTTGATATATGATAGAGGTGACATGGAAGATCACTGGGAAAAGGACGACTGCTCAATAAATCATGCTGGGACCATTGGTGGTCCACATGGGAAAAAATGAAATTGTATTCCTACTTCACATCGTGTACAAAAATCCTTCTCAGGTGAATTAAAGACTTAAATGGAAAAGGCAAAAGTTTAAGCCTTTCAGAAAAAAATATAGAAGAAAATCTTTATGACCTCAGAGTGGGGAAAATTTTCTCAAAGATGACTCAAAGCATTCTAAGCTATAAAGATGATTATAATAAAATTAAGAATTTCTGTTCTTCAAAAGACAATGTAATGCAAAGAAATTAAAAAAAGACAAATTGAGGGGCTGGCCCGGTGGCACAGCAGTTAAGTTCGCACATTCTGCTTCAGTGGCCCAGGGTTCGCCGGTTTGGATTCCGGGTGCAGACATGGCACAGCTTGTCAAGCCATGCTGTGTCAGGCGTCCCACATATAAAGTAGAGGAAGATGGTCACAGATGTTAGCTCAGGGCCAGTCTTCCTCAGCAAAAAGAGGAGGATTGGTGGCAGATATTAGCTCAGGGCTAATCTTCCTAAAACAAAAGACAAATTGAGAAAAGTAATTTAAAATCTATACCACCGACAGAAGATTAGTATCCAGCATATATAAGGACTTCCTGGATATCAGTAAGAAAGATAGACAAAATGGGCAGGCACGAGTAGTTATTTTATAGACGAGAACACACAAATGGTGAGTTAACATATAGAAAGATAGCCTCAATAACCCAGGCAATGTAAAATAAAACCGTAATGAGACATCATTAGATTAACAAAATTAAGAAGCCATCCTACAACTAGAATATACAACTATGTACTGGGGGGCTTTAGAGAGGAGGAGAAGAAGAAAAAAAGGAAAAGAAGGCAAGTATTGATGAGGATATGCATATTTTTGATTTAAAGGAAAGGTACAATAAGTTATCTTTATTTTAGTAGGTATAAAATGTTATGTTAAAAAAAAAATTTGACTTGAGCTGTGCCAATGCACATCTGGCCCCTGCTGTAACCCTTCTGTAGTAACAAATTCCATTTCAGCTGTCCTCCTCTTTTTACCCCTCAATGGAAATCTTTTCTCAGCTGATCTGGAATGAGTTTACAGCAGCAGTGTGATTATGTTTTCTCTGCCATCATGCGTGGTGACTGGTTCGTTAATTTGAAATCGTGTGCTTCATCAGGAAGTTACCAGAAAGTGAAGCAATCTCTCAGCCTCTGACAATGAGACACCCTTTGGGCAGCTCTGCAGCCTTGCATGAGCAAGCACAGTAAGACGCGGTTGTAAGGGACATCTGGTTACTCCGGGATGGCGACACCAGAGAAATGGAAAACTACATAATTTTAAACTCAAAGGCAACTTTAAAATTGAATTCCCTCATTTTTGGAATAGAATGGTGAAGTAAAGAGAAACCAATTTGTCATCAGAAAACCTGGATTTTGGTCTACCCTATGCCACCAACTTGCCTTGAAACCTCAGGCGAGTCGCTTTTACTCTGAGCCTTACTTACCACAAAGTGGGTATAAGGGACCTAACCCACTCACTTCTTGGAGTTGTTGGGAGAATGACAGAACATAACATTCAGAAATGTCTGCTTAACTACACAGCGCTGTGATCAAAGGAGGCATTAGTATCGTAATTACTTTTTACACGCATTCAGAAAGCGCATTCAGAGGGATGAAATCACTTGCTCAAGGTCCTTCAACTAGTTAATGGAAGAACTAGGATATGAATCAAGATTCCCAAATTCCCGAGTGAGTGTTCTTTCCACTGTCCGTGCAGCCTTTCCTTCCTTCTGAAATGAAGAATAAGTCATCTCATATGAACTAAAATTTTCAGAATTTTCTCTTCTCAATTATTCACATTTTAAAACAGTATTTCTGACCAAGGTAAAAATGATTTTATCCAAGAGGCTTTTTACTGACAGTATTTAAAATGCATACTAAAAACAAAAATCCATGCTAGCATTGATAAAAATTTACTAAATAAAATCTGCTAGCACACTTAAAAGTATTATGGACAGTTGTTCATTCAGGGAGAAGAAATACATCAAACTACATCAAAAATCTATTATAATAGACAGTATATGTCATATTTTTAAAAATCATCTTGAGGTGAGAGATCAGAATAAGATTTAGTAAAATTAGTGCCCCCTTTGAAGTCCACTCTTATTTGGTAGTGTTACAAGTTTGAAAGGATTTTCACATAGAAAGCAAGTGTCACAGTGCACCGTGCTTTCTTTTCATTCTGAAAAGCATAGCACTGTTGGCTTTGTAAGATGGGAACAGTTATACCCACACCCTACGGTCTTGCCTGCCAAGTTTTGAGACGTCCACTCTGTGTCCCTGTCTCTGAAAGGCTTTGTCGAGGCCCTCCCGCCCGGGCCTGACACGAATCCCCTTCCTACACTTTTGCGCTCACCTGGGGATCCGTCCATTCCTGTCAAGGAGTGCAGCACACTGTGGGAAGAGTGCTCACTGATCCCTCCCTCAGAGCTGCTCTCCTCTTGGCAGCAGTGTGAATGGAATTGGAATGCCCACTCCCCCACCCCCAGGGCTAAGAATTGTCTCTGATTCTACAGGTATGATGCCTTTTAACCTAAGTGTGAGTCCCAGCTCCCCTACTTAGTAGCTGATGTGTGATCTGGGCAAATCACTTACCTCTTCAAGAGTCAGTTTCCTCATCTCACATGAGCATAACAGTCACACTCCTTCCTTCCTCCCAGAATTGAAGATCCACTGAGAAAATGTCTGGTAAGCTGTAGAGTGCTAGGCATATATCAGTTGTGGCCATGGTGGGCAAGCTATACATAACTGTAGCACAGCGAAACCAGAGCTGACACTCAGATTGAGGAAAGCCACCGGGAATCAGGAAGAAGCCAAAATGACATCATATTTTTTTAGAGTCTGACTACAGAGTCACATACTAGGAGATGGCTCATAAAATGTTGGGAGGATGTGCTGTAATGAGCATAAGCCTGTTTCATTTCATGTCTGTAACATTTAGATTGTGTGACACTGGACCTTCCAGAGTGCTCTTATAAGTGCTCAAAAAGTATCCCTCCAATGAGTAGGGCCCTGCCAAGGCCCTTTGATGAGCAGCCCCTTTTTCCTTCATATTATGGGTATTTCACTCTGGCCCCTTTCATAATTATCACAAATGGAAGTTATTTTAATCCCTAAATTGTCAGATTTGATTTTATGGTAAGCTTTGTTTGACCGGATTCCCCAGAGTTAAGTGCAGCTTGCTTTTGTTTCGTAGGTGTTAAAACCAGGCAAAAGTGTCTTGTTTCGTGACTATGGGCTATATGATCATGCCATGCTTAGGTTTAAAGCTGGCAGCAAACTTGGAGAAAACTTCTACGTTAGACAAGATGGAACCAGATCGTATTTTTTTACTGATGGTAAGATTACTGGAATCTAGTCTCTATTTCTGTTTACTTGATTGCATTATCATTGTAATGCTGGTTGGGGGTAGGGGATAGAAGCGCTCCGTTTAGCACACGTGCACAAGAGCCTGGAACAGGCTTCCCGAGGCACGCCACTTAGCTGGCACCTGAGACAGTGTAGACATAGCCCCTGGCCATGGTGAGCTCACAAGCCTCCTCGGGGGACAACGTCTACTTAATGACCCTGGTTAATGGACAGGCTCTGAATGTCACATGGATGCCCTACGGAAACTATGCTGGAAAAGGGGGAGGGCAACTCAGAATCTTCCAAAACTAAAGCAAGACAAGATGGTAGAATGCCTTGAGGTGACTTTCCCGGGCCACAAAGGCAGGAAACCTTTCTCTAGAAAATTGATTGGATCAGTTTGTAAATACACCAATTTGCTGTAGAGGGATCTTTAAAAAGTCATTTTTAATAAGGAAAACATCCAAAAGCTGAACATTATTCAGTCTTTTAGGTATTTTGAACATGAGTTTTAAGCCTACCTAACAATATGGACCATAAGATAATTACCTTCTTAAGCTCTATTTTTTACAAACGTTTGTATTTCTTGAAAAGAAATATGCTTTTGGATTCTAAAATGAAACTAAAAATGCATAATTACCATTAAAACTGCAAAGTCATAAAAATGTCAGGTGAAAATCAAATATTTGTTTTAGTGTTTCTGATTGATGAAATCTGCTTAAGCCAATTGTAAATAATTGAGAAGATGCACTAGTATCTGCAAGGTGCTTTGGAGCACGTTCTTTGGAGTAGTGCTCTTAGTAGGAGTCTGCATTTTTGTTACCTAACCATTTATTCTGTTCGTTTCATTTAACGTGTGGTGATGTATTACTTGGGTTGGGTTTTCCTTAGAGTGTATCTCCATCAGGTGATTTTTTTTCCCACTCTGGTCACAGATTTTCCTCCTTCACATTAAGATAGATGAGGTGTTTGATGTAAACAGATTGAACGCCTGTAGACTTTGTATGAATATAGCCAGTCTGGAATTTTGTTTCTTTTTACTCAGACTTTTGTATTTGGGGACTTGTAACAGGGCAAGGTGGACATACTCGAAACGTCCTTAAACTTTTCTGGTTAAATTGTTTAGTTGGAGGTTTCTATTTGGATGTAAGACGATGAGAGGTAGGAGTATGTTACTTTCCAAAATAAAACCTTCTTTAAATTTTAGCGTTGAAGTTTTCATTACATTAAAGAAAAATGTCTTAGCCCTCCCCTTTCCCACCACAAAGCAAATGTCATGGTGTCAAGGCTGTGAGCATTGTTGCTCTGCTTGTCTTACAGAATTCCTAGCTCAGCTCTTTATGGACACAGGTTATGAAGAAGTGGTGAATGAGTATGTGTTTCGTGAGACAGTGAATAAAAAAGAAGGCCTGTGTGTGCCGAGAGTCTTCCTTCAGAGCAAATTCCGGAAGTCTCCAAAGAACCCACCTCCTGTGACCCCGGGCCTGGGTCACAGGTCCTGACCTTTCACGAGGTTGACGTTTGTGCCTCTCCTTGAAGAAAAAGTTTAAAGCCACTATTTTGTATATTTTTATATTTTAACTTTTTAAAATAAATATATATAATTTTTGTATTAAAAAGTAACAAGTGTGTATGTGTGTGTATTATAGAAATGCAAATTGCAAGGCCTGAAGAGTGAAGAAAGTTTTATGGTATATCGTGATTTAGCCATGTTGTCTGACTGGAAAGTTCCGTGAAGGAAAGCACCAGGCCCCTGTAGCACTTGTCATTACTCGTCTGAGTCTGTAAGTGCGCCTCCAGGCAGCATATCAGACAATTCTGTAGAAAAATGAGGCCAAATAGACTGAAATAACACATCCATATGTATATTTAGCCTGAAGGATTGTTCTCTTCCCTTTTTCCAGTGACTTCTTTTCGCCCATTTTGCTCCGCTTCAGTTCCTTCTTGTACCTCTTAAGACGAGTGTTCCACAAATAGCCCTTTTACAATGTCTCAAGAAGCCATCGTGGCTCCCTGCCTTATTCTTGAGACCCTCTATAATTGGGCCAGTCCCTGACCACACTGCCCAAGGGAGAGGGGGCAGGCCTCCACCTCTCGTCCCCATCTGCCCGATGCAGTTTCTCCGGGACTACAGTGGATGGTCTGTCCCAATTCCCTGTTGGGAAATGAGGAAGCAGTGACTAGGAGGTAAATGACTGGCATGGCCAAAAATACATAGCTAGTGTTGGGGTGGAATATGGAAAAATCCTTAAATTGGTCTGCTGACCTGTTTTGCAAGCATTCCCATATAATGACTTTGTGAATTAAAATCAAAGTTCTTTTGGCCTGTTAACAAAGGTCAGTCCCATAAGCCCTTATGTTTCCCTTTTTGCAGGAAGCTGTCTATGAGAACATTTGTCTTGAGCACAAGTGAACTGCCCTTGCAGCAAGCTAGTGCCCTTCAACCCCGACCAGATCTGAAGAGGGTGGGATGGGGGGTCCCAAGGGGGAGGGGGCTGGATAATAGTCATCGAAGTTCTCTACAGTTAGAATAAATTTGGGGTTGGCCCCGTGGCTGAGCGGTTAAATTCGTGCCCTCTGCTTCAGCAGCCCAGGTTTTCACCCGTTAAGATCCTGAGTGCAGACATGGCACTGCTCATCGGGCCATGCTGAGGCGGCGTCCCACATAGCACAACCAGAAGGACCTATGACTGTACTGGGGGCCTTTGGGGAGAAGAAGAAGAAGAAAAAAGAAGAAATCCTGCTGGTTCCTGGAGTGAAGAGGGCAGGCAAGCGGAGCTCAGACACCATGCTTGCTGGCTGTCCTAACTACCATCTGTCCTCGACTTCTTGGGAGGGGCCTAGGGGATGGGGGAAGCAAGAGGAAGCCCTAGCTCTTGCTGGTCTGTTGCTTTATATATTCTCTCCCGTTCTTTTGAAGGCTGGAGGATGGCTATGCTAGGTGAGAGCAAAACTGATGAGGGATAGTACAGAATTTGTCCTTTGCAGTGTTTTTTGTTCTTTTGAAATCAACTTGTACAGAAGATGGGCCTCTAGGGAGGCTCACGGGCTTTATAGAGCAAGGGTCAAGCCCTGCCCCAGAGCAGTTTGTTAGGGGAGAGCCAGGACCAGCCCCAGGCTCCCCAATTCCAGTCCAGGGCTCTGTCCTCTCAGCCCCTCCACCTAATGAATGCCACACCCAGCTTCAGTCCAGAACGCTGCCTGATGCCTCTTCCACAGGTGAGGTCCTTTGGCCTATTTCCTCCATGGGGTCTGACTTCTGTTGCTTGGATGTTAGTGGCTGAGCCGGATACAAACAGGATATTTGCAGTAGAAAGTGGGGAGCAGTGTGGTGAGAAGGCTAAGCGTGGGCTTTTGTTATCAGAAGTCATTTGGAATCGTGACCCATCACTTACCCTGTTTGAACCCCAGATGTCCTCATTCGTAAAGCAGGGATAACCATACTGAGAAGTGCCCCTCCTGGAGGGTGCTGATGCAGGGCAGACCATGCGCCAGAGAGACAGGAGTGACCTCTAAAGATGGCTGAACGGGCTGACGAGGACTCTCGCCATAAGAGAAGGCCTCTCTACCTTTGCCAGTAGTTGGCTGAGGGGACACCTGTGAATTAGGCCAAGAGTTTCCTCCAAAAACACCTTGGCGTTGTCTCCATCCACAAGAGCAATCACGGCTCTGAATTCCTACCCCATAAAGCAAAGGCTGCAAAAATTTTCACTTGGAATGTTTAAAGCTTGACCTGATGACGTGCCCACCTCTGATGAGCAAGGTAACCTCTCAGTGACCCCACTTTAGGATATATTGGTTGTAAAATAGTCTTCTAGTTAAATGAAGGAAGTGACAGTCCTTCAGAGTTTTAACTATGAGCCAGCAAATTGGGTTAAGAAAATTAAAAGAAATTAAGAAACAAAAATTTAAGAAGGCTGAGTATAATAAGAACATGGCTTCAGTCCCACTGCCTCGGTGTCCTGGTGTTCGTTCTCCTTAGGCACATCTCCGTTATTGCACCCCAGATGAAGACAGCAGAGCAGCACGGGCTCCTACAGTTGGGTCCCCAGGGACCCAGGAAAGCAGCCCACAGCTGGTTTAGTAGCAAAGCTCTGTTAACAGCATTTATTGAATAAGAGACTACAAGGAGTCAACCAATATTGGCTTGTCTTCACAGGCAAAAAACAGCCCAGAAAGGTAATGAGTCCTGGTTAACAGTACTATAGAAAATAGCATAAGTACTGTAGAACTATATACTATGGTATATTTACTATATAGTATGTACTGTATGTAGTATAGTATATCTATGATGCCACACAGTATATGGTGTATACAATACTGTATAGTACTCTGTATTTCTTTGGAGTTCTTGGTGTACACTACATACAATAATACTAATAAAATTATGTCATGCGATTTGGAGTACAAACATCTGAGTTCAAGTCCAGGACTTGCCCCATGCCAGTGGCCAGCTTCTCCAAGCCTCAGTCTTCACATCTCTGAGGCTGAGCTCTAGCACGGCCAGCTCAGGGCTGCTGCCAGGATTAAATGGGATCAGCCATGTGGGAGTGCTTTGTTCACTACAAGGCGCCAGTCAAGTGCTAATTATTTCTATCTATCAGTTTGTATTCCCAAGAAAATAACCACTCCCATGATTATTAAATGCAAACTCCTCTTCAAGAATGCTGTCATTTTTCATCTTTGGGTCCCTGAAAAGGGCCTGGGATTTGGATGTGCCACACAAGGTGGCGCTAGATGCCAGATAGATCCCCACTAGCCTCTACTCCCGTCTTAATTACAGTTAGAGCGTGTCCATTTTTATTGTCATTGAAGAGAAAGGAAAATGCTTACAACTGTGTTTCCTAGGTCAACTTTAGCTCGTAAGATCAGTGTTGGCCTCGCCATGGGGATTAGAAAGCAAGAGCGCTTTTATCCAGCATTCAGTCTACTTCGCTACTGAGGACAGTTTGCTTTCAACTCAATTTGGGAAACATTTTTAGATGTTGGGCTCTGAAGGCCTCTGCAAGGCCCCAGGCGTCCCTCATCCCTAAATGGTTCCACGGGTTCTTTTTCCCTCTTGCTGGAGATTAAGGCAAAGCCAGAGAAGGGGCTGCAGCGCCCATACTTGTTCGCCACACACATTGTTCATCATTATCTTTGACAGCGTTCGCTTCCCTACTTCACAGTCGTCAACCGAGGAAGGGGAAATTGTGAAATAACTCATGTATACCAACAGAGTGTTTTGCAGGACCATTTTCACTGTAGGGGAGCAAATATTTAATATAAAATGAAATAGGCTCTGCTTTTGAAACCAAATGTTCCATTAAAAATAAAATTAGCAATTTTTTTCACTTCGTGCCGCCCTTCTCAAATGTGTGGCATTTCATTAGACAGTGTTCAATAGGTACCACGTGGGCACAAGGCACTGTAGGGTCACACTGGCTGGAGTCCAGGGTTGGGGAGGGAGGACAGAGTGGGCACATGCTGAGAGGGAGGGAGACAGCCCCAGCCATACCTCCACTAAAGCAAGTGAGATAGCGAGGAAACCAAACACAAATGCAACACCAGAGGAAAGAAAAAGAGGAAGAAAGGCTACAGAAAACCTGAGTGTGGCCACTGTCACCATCATTTGGAAAGAATATTTCCACATTTTTACAGTAGAGGCGTCATATGCTCTGGCCCAGGGCATGGTCATGGAGATGAGAACGTGACGCATAGCTCCTTAGAGCATCTTACCAAGCACGTCTAGATCCATACGAAAAATGTCAAGACGAGCAAAATGAGACACTTCCCAGAGGAAATGTAACTGCTAACAAAGCAGGCAAAATAGTGTAATTAGAAATAATTGTAAATTAAATTAAGACTTCCTTTTTTGCCTATCTAATGGATAAAGCTTAAAAAGTGATAATACTCAATGCTGGTAAAGGAGGAGAGAGAGCAATTATAGCGCTACAAAAAGTATGGTTTCTTTAAAACAGCAGTGTCCACTAGAACTTTCTGAAATGATAGAAATGTTCCGGGGCCGGCCCGGTGGCGCAGTGCTTAAGTGCACACATTCTGCTTTGGCGGCCCAAGGTTCGCCCTTTCGGATCCCGGGTGCAGACATGGTGTAGTAGGCGTCCCACATATAAAGTAGAAGAAGATGGGCATGGATGTTAGCTCAGGGCCGGTCTGCCTCAGCAAAAAGAGGAGGATTGGTGGCAGATGTTAGCTCAGGGCTAATCTTCCTCCAAAAAAGAAAAAGAATATTCCTTATCTGCAGTGTCCAATATGGTAGCCACTAGCCACATGTGGCTATTGAGGACTAAGGCTAGTGGCCAGTGCAACAGAGGAACTGATTTTTAAATTTCATTTAAATTTAAATGTGACTAGGCCACATGTGGCTAGTGGCTACCATATTTCACAATGCTGGTCTAGAACACAAGCAGACATCGTGTAGCAAATTCCTTAAATCTGTACATAATCTTCGATCCAGTAATCCCATGTTTAGGAATCCAATTTAAGGAAATAATCAGAGGCATTTATACAAAGATTTTCATCACTGCTATTTAGAACAGTGAAAAGGTAGCAACAGCTTAAATGTCTGAAAGTAGGAGATTGGTTATATAAATTATAGTATAAATTAGAATACTGTGCAGTCATTAAAACTATTGTTTTTGAAAACTTTGAATGACAAGAAAATGCTCATTATATAATGCAAGCAGGAATATAAAACTATAAGAATGGTTTCAATTCTGTTTAGTAATAAATATTACAAAAGGATAGGTAGATGATTTATTTTTTAAAAGCCCACACAAGAAGGAACCAACCCAAAATGGTTACAGTGTTTCGTTCAGGGTTGCTCAATTACAGCTGAAGCTTTTTCTTCTTTAAACTTTTCTGAAATTTCCATGTTTTCTGTAATGAGGATACATTGCTTTTACCTTAAGAAAAAAAGTGTTCTAGTGTCTTCAGAACTCCTTTCTAAAACATAACGTAAATGAACGTAAATCCTTGTGACAAATCTACTAGCAATGCCATTTCAACTTTATGATTCTTACCCACCAGGAGCTGGAGGACGGCTCCCAGGAATAAGAGAACGGGTGTCTCAGGATATTCTTTTCGTTCCCAGTGCTCTGGACTCAGGGTCAGGTGCCTCAGATGAGGATGTTTTCATCTGTTGGGCTGGATAAAGGCTGCAATGAATTTGAAAATGCACATCCTTCAGTTTGGGGAAATTTACTCAAATTATTTAATGATTCCCCACCAACAACAACACACATACTCATACACCACATATATTTTCTCTCTCTCTCTCTGGAACTCCTATTATTAAAATGTTGAACTTCCTGAACTGATGCTATAATTTAACAATCTGTTCTCTCCTTTTCTGCCATCTCTCTGTCTCAGTGTTTTGCTTTCTAGGAGATTTAACTCACAATTCTTTCACTGGGTTTTTAATACCTGCTTTCATATTTTTAAATTCCAGGAACCCTTTCTTATTCTTTCAATCTTCATTTTTAAAATAGCAACTTATTCTTATTTCATGGATACGATGTCTTCTCTCATCTCTCTAAGCATGCCTTCTCCACAGGCCGATATTGTCCCCCAAAGGGGCAAAAATTTAGGGGTTGGCAAAAAAACCTTAGATATTACAATGCTTTGTGGCCCTCCAAAATGCAACCATATCTGACAAAATAATATTCTTTAATATTTAATTTCTCTCATTATGGAAAAATAAGATTTAATTTTTCTCCTTAGAAGTATGATTTAGGTTTTCATCTCCCTGCACAGTCTCTGTGTATTAGTCTGGGTTCTCTAGAGAAATAGAATGAACAGAGATTTACTGTAAGGAATTGGCTTATACAATTATGGAGGCTGAGAAATCCGAGATCTACAGTCGGCAAGCTGGAGACCCAGGAGAGCAGATGGTAGAGCTCCAGTCCGAGTCCGAAGGCCTGAGAAGCAGAAGAATCAATAGCGTAAGTTCCAGTCTGAGTGTGAGTCTGAAGACAGGAGAGGACCAGTGTCCCAGGTCAAAGACAGGCAGAGAGAAAGAGTTCTTTCTTACTCAGCCTGTTATTCTATCCAGGTCTTCAACAGATTGGATGAGGCCCACCTGCACTGGGGAGAGCAATCTGCCTTACTCAGGCTACTGAATCATGTGTGAGTCTCATCCAGAAACACCCTCACGGACACACCTGGAAATGTTGTTTAACCAGCTGTCTGAGTACTCTGAAGCCCAGTCAAGTTGACACATTAAATTAACCATCACAATCTGTTTCTTCTTTTTTTTTTTTTTCTTTCCTGTTTTGGTATCTACCTTTATTATTAGGGGCTTTTCTCTGATGTGTGGTGATCCTTGGTTTTCCATTTGTATTTTAAACTGGGGAACTAAAAATCTGCTTGGAAGCACTGAGCACAAGGGGGAGTTGTCAATGTGGGTCTCTCTGCATGGTTATCTGTTTGGGCTGTTACATTGTATAATCCACCTTTTGATGTTTTTAGATCACTCCAGAAAATAAGCTTCCAGTCCCTGCTTGGTGGACTCCATCCTAGCTACCTATGATCTGGGAGCCAAGTCAGTAAGGAGTGGGGAGATTCTCAGCATTTGGTATATAAGCTTTCACTTAGCTTACTGTGGAAGTTTTGGGATAGCACCACTGTCAGTAGAGTATCCTCAATTTTGCCTAGAGACTTTTCATTTTTAGCTTCTAGTCTTATTCTGGGACAGGGGATATATAATTGGCTGTGTGGACATGGGGAGGGGATCTGGGGTACAACTGCTCCTTAGAGACTTTCAGCCAGTCCTCCTCTTTTCAGTTCCATCTACACCCACACTTCTAGAGACAGGTGGTGCTATCAAACCCTGAGCCACAAAACCTTGGGGAGTTCTCAGTGCAAACCGAATGGCTTCTTGTTTTTCATCACTATTGGCTGAAGAATCAGCTTCTCAAGTCTGCTAAGTCACTTGCTATTCATCCTTCTGCTTTCCAGCTCCCCACATTTTATCATCTAAGTTTTTGGGCTGTAAAAAAATCCTTTTTCTGTCATTTTAGTGGAATTTCCAGAAGGAGTTGAAATAAGTGCGTGTGCTTAGCCTGCATCTTTAACCAGTTGGGTTGAGAAGGAAAAGGTAGCACACAGAGACTGATGGACAATTTGAGGAGGAAGTAGGTTGGCCTGATTGTCAAGTGTAAAGGGGTTGAAGGATCTGGAGGGATGGAGGTAATGTGGGGGTGGGGGGTGGGCCACTGAACTTGGTGGTGTGTGCTTAGGACTAAAGGAAGGTTAGTTCCAGGTATTCCCACGGACAGAGTCCAAGATGTTGCTGAATCAGGGTCAGGTAGCTGTTTAGAGAGCTACTTCAACCCGTATCCCAGAGGATGTATCAAGGACCTTAGAAATAGTCATACTTTTTTCCCATTAACTTCATTTCTAGCATTCTTTCCTGAAAGAGAAGCTAACATATGTATATAAGGACTTCTTCACAGAGATGTTCATCAGCAGCATTATTTATAATACCAAGTATTAGAAATAGTCTAAACAAGGGCTCAGCAAACAATGGCCCATGGATAAAATCTAGCCCTCCTCCTATTTTGGTAAATAAAGTTGTATTGAAACACAGCCACACTCACGTCCATATTGTTTCTATCTTCTTTCATCCTGTAAACAGTAGGGACTATGACCAGGAAAGCCTAAAATATTTACTGTCTGGTTCTTTAGAAAAAAGTTTGCTGACCCCTGGTCTAGATGGTCTGTAGGAGAATGGTTAAGCCAGCTAAGGTGCATCCGTACAACGGACTAGAATATAGTCAATGAGCATTATATTTAAGAGAAAGATTTGGGTTTTTTTAACTGGTAAAAAAACCACATATAACATAAAATTTACCATCTTAACCATTTTTAAGTGTACAGTTCAATAGTGTTAGCTTTATTCACATTGTTGTGAAACAGAGCTCCAGAACATTTTCATCTTGCACCTCTGAAACTATACCAATTAAACAGCACTTCCCTTTTTCTCCCCTCTCCCCAGCCTCTGGTAACCACCATTCTACTTTCTGTTCCTATGAATTTCACTGCTTTAAATACCTCATATAAGTGACAGGATTTCCTTCCTTATTAAGGCTGAATAAAATTTCATTTTATGTATAAACCGCTTTTTGTTTATCTGTTCATCCATTGATGGATATTTGGGTTGTTTCCACCCCTTGGCTGTTGTGAATGATGCTGCTGTGAACATGAGTGTACAGATATCTCTTTGAGACCCTGCTTTCAATTCTTTTGGCTGTATACCCAGAAGTAGGATTGCTGGATCATATGATAGTCCTATTTTTAATTTTTTTGAGGAATTGCCATACTGTTTTTTATAGTAGTTGTACCATTTTACAATCCTACCAATTGGAGTGAGGTTTCCAATTTTTCCACTTCCTCTCCAACATTTATTATTTTACGTATTTTTGATAGTAGCCATTCTAATGGGTGTGAGGTGATTTCCCCTTGTGGTTTTGATTTTCATTTCTCTGATAATTAGTGATGTTGAGCATCTTTTCATATGCTTGTTGGCCATTGTATATCATCCTTGGGAAAAGTCTGTTTTAGTCCTTTGCCCATTTTTAATTGGGTTATTTGATTTTTGTTGTTGTTGAGTTGTAGAAGTTCTTTACATATTCTAGTATGCCCCTTTTGCTGGAATCTCTTCTTGGTTTTACAATGGGTGTTGTAGCTTCTCAGCTGGTCTCTAGAGTTCTCACAGAGGTCTTTTAGTTTGTATATTGTGATAACTCGGTGTCTCTGTCAGGGAAGGAGGACCTGTAGCTTCCTAGTGTGCCAACTTGCTGATGTCACTCCCATAGAAAAATGTTTTTAGTACTTTTTTTTTTTTTTTGAGGAAGATTAGCTCGGAGCTAACATCTGCTGCCAATCCTCCTCTTTTTGCTGAGGAAGACTGGCCCTGAGTTAACATCTGTGCCCATCTTCCTCTGCTTTATATGTGGGACGCCCACCACAGCATGGCTTGCCAAGCGGTGCCATGTCCTCACCCAGGATCAGAACTGGCGAACCCCGGGCTGCCAAAGAGAAGGTGCACACTTAACCGCTGTGCCACCGGGCTGGCCCCTGTTTGTAGTATTTTAATAGAATGTTCATGTCGTAATATTAAGTTAAAAAAATAAAATCCAAATACAAAATTATACGGTCTGTTCCGAACTATGTAAAAATGTTCATAGAAAAAATAGTGATGATAAATTCAATATCACAAAATGCTAATACTTTTCTGTACTCTCTAAATATTTTACAACAAATATATATGCTTTTATAATCAGGAGGGGAGAAGACAATTAAATAAAACAATAAGAAGCTCAGAGGTAGAACTGGGGGTTCAGATTAGGAAAGGAAAGGAGTCCTTGGTCTTCAGGGATCCAAAGAACAGAGAAACAGTGCTCTGGGACCATGCAGGGAAGAGTTAGGGAAAAAAGGACAGAATGGTGCAGAGAGTAAGAGTAAATGAGTAGGAGTCAAGCCAGCACCTTCAGGAGGGTTCGGTGGGAATAAGAGAAGTGCCCCTCCAAGTCAGCCAAGATATGTGAGGGGTTGGCACTGGAACATCCCCATTAGATGCATACTTTGCTGTTTTTGTTTGTTTGTTTTGGGATTTTTTGCTGAGGAAGTATTGCCCTGAGCTAACATCCGCTGCCAATTTTCCTCTGTTTGTATGTGAGCGGCCACCACAGCGTGGCCACTGACAGACGAGTGGTGTAGGTCCCCACCCAAGAACTGAACCCAGGCCACCAAAGCAGAGCACGCTGAACTTAACCTCTAGGCCACCGGGGCCAGCCCAGATGCATACTTTGTATGGGAAGACTTCCTCCCGCTGTGACATGGTCCATGCCCTTTAAACAAAAGGGTGAATATAAGGCAAAGGAACCATAGGGGAAGAGAAAGAGGAAACACCAGGAATTCAGTCCTTCATATGTGACAGTCCAAAGTTGCCCAACTTGAGGGAATTCTCAAAAGTAGGATGACCAGCCATCCCAGTTTGCCAGGATCATCCTGGTTTTCGCACCGCAGTCCTACATCACAGGAAATCCCTCAGTGCCAGGTGAACTTGGGCAATCACTTACCCTGCAAGCCATGCTCTACCACACACACACACACAAACACTGTTACCTAGCTTTGGCTGGCCTTTACGAAGTAACTGAGGATGGGTTTGTCTTTTATTAGACACTTTTCCAGTAGACAGTTTGGTGGAACCCCATTAACGAATGAGTAATTTTGTGCAAAATAGGAAAAGGTCCTGCTCTGGGCAAATGCAGCCCGAGTGTAGCTTGGTGTAGCACCTTCGTGTGGAAGGCACACTCTGGCAGACATAGTCCCTAGCTAAGGTGCACAGCATGACAAGCAGAGCCATGGCTGGTTTTCAGCTCCTGTCCTCTTAGCAGGTACCTTTCTGCGGTACACAAACCACACAAACATTGGTGGCAGCGGCTCTGCCACTCAGACTCCAAAGGAATCGGTTTCTTGTCCCAGATGTCTCTAACATCAGCAGTGCCAGGAAACAAAACACTTTCTTATTCACTGAACTATATATTTTTACCTAGAGATTGTGTCTGTCATATGTGTGATATCCAAAATAAACACTAGATTTTTCATTTTCACGCATAGAATAAGGACCTACTGGAAATAGATGAAAAAGAAATAAAAGACATCTGGAGGGGCAATATTAAAGCCAAGGATGAGACTGGAGATGAAACTCAGCCCTTTGAGTCTGCTTCTCTGATTCAAGGAGAAGGACCCACCAGTAGGCACGGCCTGGAGACTACTTGTTTCTTCACAGCAGGCCCATTGCTCATGGTCAGTGCTGTAAAGGCCACCTCTCCAGATCTTCACCACATCTGCAATATTGCCGCTGCCCCCTTCTCTCTCACACCTCCTTCCAGGTCTCTGATGAAATGTATGTTATACTTTGAAAATATATTTTCTATATTTATCATCTTCTGTATTTTCTATCTTTTTTGTCTCTTGGAATGACACTCTGGATAATTTTTTCAGACCTATCCTCCAGTTCTCTAATTCTTTCTTCACTTATATTTTTTTTTGCTCTTAAACTTATCCATGGAGGTTAGTATGTATGTATGTGTTGATGCAAATAATCCATAATCAATCTACAAATCAAAATTGGGGTGAGTTTATTATGAGCCAGGTGTACGACTATAGCCCAGGGCCTTCCTTCCCAAGGAGGGAAGCACACCAAAGAAGTGGGATGTACAGAGTGGTTATATACCATCTTGGGACAAAGAGCATACATCACATATGACAGGAATATCTCTTTTACTACTGTCACGAGATGCTTAGCTGACAGAGCAGGTTGGTGGTCAGGAGGTCAGTAGTCACAAGGTGAGCACAGCAGGTCAGAAATTAATCCTTAGTTTCCAGGAGGAGCTGCTTATCCCTAAAGAAATGCTGATATGGGGAAGCTACATCCTTATCTTTAAGGGCATCATTCTTGTCTTCCAGACATTGTAAATGTTTAGAGCAGATGTACAATGCATGCTCAACAGGCCACGTCAGACCCTTTTGGAAAAACAAGGTCAGGCTGAATTAGTTTTACACCTAATGGCTTCCTCAAATACTGCAGTATATCCTATTGCTTATCATGTATTTATCGTATGTATTTTGGTTATTGCATTTTTTTCCCTGGAAGTCCTACTTAGTTCTGGGAAGACTACTTCACTTGTTATAGTTTCCTGTTCCCAAAGATAGCAACAAATCTGCCTTGTTGAATCATTTGAGCCCTATATTGAAGGTACCTTTCTTCAAGAAATATTTGTATTTGCTTCTATGACATGTATAGGGGCACTAACAGACTCAAAACACCTTAAACCAAGTTCAAGGATTGACAGTCTCTGACCCAGATAGTTAGCGGTACTACCATATAAAGAAAGAAACCTGAAAAATAAAAGAAACACATACACATTTAATACAGAAGATGGGAGCACAAGTGCAGCCTGAGGTTGTCACTGGGGTTCTGGCTCGAGGATGCACTATCTTCTAGATAGCAGCAACAATTCTGTCAACAAGAGCAGGGAGAAGAGTGAACTGCCAGGAAAATATAGATGTGGTGGGGGACTGTGTCAGAAAGCAATCAAAACCATCCCAAACAGGAGACAGAACAGGGTTTGGCTGAGCTCTGTTCTAAATCCATGTGCCCAGTACTAGCACAGTGCCTAGTGCAGTTGGAACTCAATTAATATTTGTGGTATAAAAGCATAGGAGGACAAAATAAGTTTTAACTGGGGGGTGAAGAGATGGGGGGTGGCTCAGCATATTTCTGACCAGGGCTTAAAAGCCAGGGCTCTTTTTATTCTCAGAGTGGCAAATATCCGCTTGACTCCTGTTCTGCACTGAATTGCGTCCCCCACCTCAGTTCATACCCTGAAGCCCTAACCCCCAGTGTGACTGTATTTGGAGAGAGGGCCTTTAAAGAGGTAATTAAGGTTAAATGAGGTCATAAGGGTGGGGCCCTAATCCAATAGTCCTTATGAGAAGAATAGACGCCAGGGGTGTGTGTGCAGAGAAAAGGCCATGTGACGACACAGCAAAATGGTGGCCGTCTGCAAGCCAGAGAGAGACCTCAGGAGAAACCGAACTGCCAGGACTTTGATCTTAGACGTCAAGCCTCCAGAAGTGTGAGAAAATAAACGTCTGTAATTTAAGCCACACGGTCTGTGGTGCTTTGTTATGGCAGCCCGAGCTGACTATACAGCTCCCAAACTGGGAATGGAATGGGAGCCTCTGGTTTCCAGCCTATTTCTGCTTTAACAGCCTTTAACAGAAGACTCAGCCCACAGAGATCTCCCTCAGGGGGTGCTCATCCCGAGGCCCTGAGAGCAGAATCTCCTCTGGGCTAAGTAGTTTTTATGGGAAGATGAGAAAAAGGGCCGTGCCAAATGGAATTTGTGGTACCTCAGGGCTGCTGACTGTTACCTGATGGAAGTGTTTGAATTCCAAGACTTGACGTTCAGGAGCCACGTTCTTGACTCACTGCTTCCTCTTGGCAGCTATCCCCGGATGTTGCCTGTGGCTCCTGGGCTCACTCCTGCCTTTCCACAGTCTCCTCTGTACTTCAGGGGCTGGCAGCCTGGAAACCGCATTTCCCAAACTTCCTTGCCAGCTGGGTTCCTCGCCAATTAAGTTCTGCTAGTGCAAGGCACTTGTGCGAGGTTGGTTGGAAGGCAGGAGGAAGGGAGAAGGCTTTTTTTTTTCCTGTTTGTGACATTAGCAGCAGCTGTGGTAGGTAGCCCTGCAGTGTGGGGTAGAGGAGTGGGGGCAGCAGTGGTGGCTGGGGGTAACTAAGGGCTCCAGCAGCCCTGATGGCAGTTTCAATATGTGAACAGGCGGGCGTCTGGCTTTCTGCGCAATGGGGAAGGCAGTGAATTTAAGCAGCAGCAACACTCCAGATGCATCAGTGGGCAATGAGCTCATGCTCATGGGCTCTGGGTAAAACTACCCTCCCCCTTTTGCCTCCATATTTTAGCTTATGTCAGAATTTCCTACCTTTTTAAGGCTGAATGACATTCCATTGTACATATATACCACATTTTGCTCATCCATTCATCTGTTGATGGACAGGGGTTGCTTCCACGTTTTTGCTATTGTGAATAATCCTGCTATGGACATGGGTGTGCAAATATCTCTTTCGATCCCTGCTTTCAATTCTTTTAGGTCTATACCCAGAAATGGAATTGCTGGATCACATGGTAATTCGATTTTCAATTTTTTGAGGAACCACCATACTGTTTTCCACAACAGCTGTCCCATTTTACGTTCATACCAACAGCACACAGGGGTTCCAATCATTGGTTTCTTAATAACATCATTTTTCCCTGGGGGTCATGGAAAAAAGCTGTGAACACCACAAAAGTTGTCTGAATATAAAAGGCCTTGGGTACCAGATCAACACCATGCCTTATACATCACCCGCATTCCGTGACTGTTCTTGAATTGTTGAATTGTAGGAGCTATGCTAAGGATATAGAGGTAACATATCTTCTGTCCTTATTGGCTTCCTGGATGTCCCTGGTTCTAACCTTCTCACTTATCCTTTCCACTACTTGTGGATAAGTCATATGCCTCTCTGGACCTCAGTTTTCCCATCTGTAAAATAAAGTGGTTGAATTGCATAGTTGTTAGCATAACCTGTCTCTGAAACTGTTTCTGAGATTACCTCTTCAGTAATATACTGTAGCAGAATCTTCTAGAGTCAGTGACAGCCCCAAAGCTGGAAAAATGATTGGACTAATTGGGGATCTCTGGGAGGGTCACAAATTGGAAGCCCAAGGATCAGTCAGTCCACAGATATTTGGTTGATTGGCTCAATATTTTTTTAAACTTTGGAATTTGAATTGTTGTAATTACAGATACAAGAGAGTTTAAAATAATAATGAGACTATTAAATGTCACTCTATGGCAGTAAATTTGAAAACTTAAAAAAAATAGATGCTGGCAAAATTTGAAACACCAGAATTGACATAGGAAAAAGTGGGAGGGGCCGGCCTGGTGGTACAGTGGTTAAGAGCGCATGTTCCGCTTCGGCGGCCTGGGGTTCACTGGTTCGGATCCCGGGTGTGGACATGGCACCGCTTGGCAAGCCATGCTGTGGTAGGTGTCCCACATGTAAAGTAGAGGAAGATGGGCACAGATGTTAGCTCAGGGCCAGTCTTCCTCAGCAAAAAGAGGAGGATTGGCAGCAGTTAGCTCAGGGCTAATCTTCCTCAAAAAAAAAGGAAAGAAAGACAGCTGACAAAGACTGTACCCTCCAAAAAAAAATCCACTGCAGAACAATCTCATTTATGATTAAAAATAAAATCCAGTAATGATAAAAAATAATACAATAAGACCAAGCACAGTCTATTTCAGGAATACAAGCAGTAGTGTGCTAGTTTAGCAATCAGCTCTCTGGGAAAGAGGAAAAAAGGCCTGATTTGTAGCATTGGTCAATTCCTGTGGTGTAAATACTCCCACCATGACTAATTTTAAGCATAGTTAATTTTAAGCCAATTTTGCTTCTAGCAAAGAATGGTGCTAGTTTTAAGCTACCAACATGACCTCAACCAGCTTGAGAATTCCAATTAAAACAATTGGAAATGCACCAATGAATCCCTTCCATCAATCATTAAAGAAGAGAAACCATATTATCATATCACAAATACATTTCGGATGAGATGCCTCAGGTGGGTCCATCTCCACTTTGGCACAGGCGTTGTCCTCCGCATTGTCCCTCACCTGGCTGGCTGCCCTGCCCTGCTGGTCCCTGAAGCCCTGTGTGTGCGACACTTGTTTTGCTGCAGGCCGGGCCTAGCCCAGACTTTCTGGGGCCACTTTGCCCCTCTGGTCCTGGCAAGGCCTAGGCCTGATCAGGTCCTCTGGAGGTGGGTGACGAAGCTGTTATCATCACCTCTTCGTTTTTCAGCAGGCAGAGCTGGCAGGGGAAAGTGTGCTGCTTCCTTAATCCGTGGATATCCTGCTTCAGACAAGTTTGCCCTTTCTCAACCCTGGGAGGAGCTGAAGAGAGAAGGCAGGGCCCACCTCCTGTGCCTGGGACACGGGACGGGTTTCCTGCCTCCGTGACGTCCTTGGCTTGCCTTCCTGTCCCCGTAGTTCACCTACTCTGCCCTGCATTTCCTTACTACCGTGGCTTAATCATGCCAGTCCCTCCTGGAACCATGAGCTCTGATATCTTTCCAGTGAATTCCCATTTTATTTAGATATCCAGAGTCCATTTTCATTGCTACTGAACTACTCCTGAACAATACCATTACTCTTGACCAAGAGAGCTAACTAGTACCGGAATCCAGATTGGTATTCATGTCGGCTACAAGGACGACAACCGAACAAATTCATTTTCTGGGCCCTCTGGAAAATGAAGAGGGGACAGTGACATTTTCTGGGGCAGTGGGGTCATCAGCATCTCTCAGGTTTGCCAGCTCTTCAGGGTTCCCAGGTGGTTTCAGGGCTTCTCAAAGAGCTTCAGGGAACAACTGTGTCCTGCATGGTCATCGCCTCTCAGAGGTTACGTTCCTAGGAGAACCGTGTGGCAGCCTGGGAGCGTCCTCCTCCTGACACTGCACTCTCCACCTAGCAGGGACAATGCCACTCCATCTTCCAGCAGAGTGGTGAGAAGTTGACAGAGATTTGCTACATGAGCTTATTTACTCTCAGTGGAACAAATTTTACTTATTTATTCACCTAACAATCCTTAAGCACCTGTTATGGCCACTATGTGCTGGGGATAAGCAGTGAACCAGAGGGATGTAAACCTGAGCCCCATATTCCATCAGGGGAACAGAAAACTAACAGAAACAGCCCTAAAAAGTAAAGGAATAAGGTGATTTTAGGTGGTCATACATGATACGAAGAAAATAAGAGTGGAGAGGAACAGAGAGGAAGGGAGAGGGCTCTGTTGACTCAGAAAGTGAGGGCGGGGCATTCCGGGGAATGAAAGGATCTGAGAGCTGAGTGAGGAGGAAAAGCTAGCCTTGTGAAGAAGAGCGAAAGGAGCTTTCCAGACAGAGGGAGCAGTAAGTGCAAAGCCCGTGAGGTGGGCATGGGCTCAGTGTATCTGAGGAGCCACATGCGGGCTGGTATGGCTGGAGCTTAGTGAGTGAAGGCACGGAGGGGTAGGCAAGGACAGGATCATGCAGTGGCTGGGTACTAAGCACCGAGGCCTTGGATTTTTATTCTAATGGGAATAGGAACGAGAAGTGCTAAGCAGGGAGCTTCATAAGATCTGATTCGTGGTTTGGAAAGGTCGCTGTGGCCGTGCTGTGGAGACTGGACTGTGACGGGGCAGTGGTGGAAGCAGGAGACAGGCTGGGAAGCCGCTGCTGAGGCCAGAGGCGGTGACTGCAGCAAACCATCTGGTATTGAAAGGCTGAGCTTAGTCATCTGAAGCCATTCCTCAAAGACATCTCCACAGTCAGAACCTAGGGCTGCAACCAGAAACCCAGCAATTACTTGCCAGAAAAAAACATATATTTATGCTGAAACAATAGTAATTACAGAGCACCTAGCTCCTGATTGCCCTAACAATTAACTCCTGCAAGTGAGTGAGCGGCTTAGCCCTCCTGCTCTGGCATTATGGGATGCTTGAGTTCCTCAAGGCCTCTGCCACTCTCTGCATGCCCCACATCCCCAGTGTATAACTTTCATCAGCAGCTTGTTATTACACAGTCAGGGGGATAGAGATCGGATAGATTTTTGGACATGTTTCACATATTACGAATTATTTGGTTACTTTGACATAACCTAGTTATTCATCTCAAATCCTTTATCATTCTGGAAGAATGTATTCACTCATTCCTTTGTCTATTTATTGATTCATTCAGTCAACAGACATCTGTTGAATTCCTACTATATGCCACACCCCGTGCTGGGTAGGAGCTGGAGATACTGAGGAAAAGGCACAGATCCTGCCCCCCGAGAGGGAGTGATCATCTGCAGATTTCATTGTGACTTAGGCACCAACACCAGCCCAGGTTTTCAGGCCACTTTCTCTCTACTGGAAGGAAGAAAACGAAAATTCACATTTACTGAGTATTTACTTGCTGCCAGATACTGTATAAGGTGCTCCTGCAGACCTAACCTCATTTAGTTCTCACAACATCCTGGAAAATGGATATGATTGTCCCCATTCTTACTGAGGAGTGCACTGAGGCTGGGAGAGGTTATACTATTTGCACAATATTATATAGCCAGTTAGTAGCAGAGCAAGGACTGAAACCAGCTCTGTTTGACCCAAAGATCCATGCTCTTTCCACCTCACCACAGATAAAATTTAAAGAGGTAGATCAAGCTCAAATGGAAGGGAAGAACTTGGGCATATGCTGAGGCCCTCCTCAGTCAAAGAAGAGAAAACTGTGCCCTGTAAAGGCAAGAAGGAAGTCACATGTCAGGGATGATAAAATCTCAACAACAACAAAAGGATCTTGAAGACAATAACAACAAACACAAAGGGACATCATGGAAAAACCCAACAGCTGTTGACTTCACAGAATGAGTCATCTCTGAAAGACTTTGGAGAAAGATTAGAAAATGGATACGTTGTGGAATAATTACTCATCTGAGCTGTTTAATGGGAGGCAGAAGCCTGCCAGATGCAGTGCATTTAGCATCCAGCTGCCTGGGGGAGGAGGGGGAGGGTTCTCCTGAGACTTTGAGTTAAAGTCAACCAAATGTGCACACCTCTGGGGTCAGGAAGAGGAGCCCTCTGGGTCCCTGTGTCTCAACCCAGATGCCTGCACTCATAAGGTTATTGGCAGGCCAGAGGGTAGAATAAGCTGCAGGGGAAAGAGGACAGATTTCTTAGGAATGTCCATTTTACTTAAAAATTTGGGCAAAATCAGTAACATTACTTTGATAATAAATGTTAATATCTTATGGAAGAGATGCAGAATTTTACATGAAATTTTAAGATAATACAAGTCTTCAAGGAAGTTTCACGATTTTGGTGGGCTACTTCAGGCTTTGTGCCCAGATCTGTGATCTTTGGTGAGAAATAGTGAGACGCTCCATGCAGGTTATCTCAAACTTGTGTCAAATGCATTACCCACATCCAACCCTCAAATCAGTTTTAACCAACATTAACTGAACTCTCATCCTGGGCTGGATTTTCTGCTGGGGCCTGCTTAAGAGTAATAACATGTAGTAGGCCCTAATATACCTCCACAATAGCTGTAATGTAATGTGTTAATATGCCATGGTAGAGGCATCTGGAAAGAGAAACAGGCCCTCAGAGGAGGAGTGACTGCTTCGACCTGAGAGAAGGATCATGGGGGAAGACTTGGCAAAGTAGTTTCAGCTGAGGGGGAAGGACTCTGCCTCAGGGTGCTCACTCACTCATTCTAGGCAGAGGAAGCAGGGAGTCCTTGAAGTGCACAGCTTGTGCAGGGAGGCAGGAAACTGATACCCAACCTCTCAATCTCAAGTTCAAGTTCAAGTGCCCCATGTGCAGTAAGCCAGTCACTGAGATGAGATGTCAGTGCTTAGAGATGGAGAAAGGTTTATTTGAATTGGACAAAATGAGAAGATGGGAACATGTGTTTTCTCCAATCTGTTAACAAGAGAGGAAAACGGGGGTTTTATAGAGCTAAGGGTCTTGGTAGGAGGAGTTTCAGAGAAACAAAGGCGTCATCTGTATTTCTTTCACTCCAGATAAGCCCCTGGGCAATCTGACTTCTGGGCATCAACAGCATCTGGGGGCTGGTTATCTGGTGATCCTTGAAGATGTTCTCTTTATTACATAAAACAAGCTCATAAATCCTTGTGATCCTTGAGTCACCTCTCAGGTTAAATGAGAAAACAAATTGACAAGATTAATTTCTTTTCATCTATGTCTGTGTTGGGAACAAGGTTGAAAGGTAATCATGTGCTCACTGAATATTTACAGTAACTCTCAGCTACCTGCTTCAAAAGCAGGGAATTTAATTCTGTGGCTAGAGTGTGGAGCTCGTAGGAGGCACTCGTTGGTGGTTAGTAAGGTAAATTATTGGTTTCAGATCACACAGGCCTTGAATGTCATTCTGAGCATCCTAGACTTATTCTGGGGACAATGGAGGTTGAGCACTGAAAGATTTAGAATTGGTGAGAAATACCATCAAAGCTGTGTTTTAGAAAGTTAATGAAGGTGGAGGGTGATGTGGAGGGAAGAGGTCTTGTAGTTCAGGTTTCTGGAGCCGACCATTGATGTCTATCCTGAAACCATCCATTTGGGCTGCTCAGCCCGTTCCTGTCACAGTCTCGTGACCAAGATTTAGCACATTTGTGAAGCCCATTCCAGTGCATAATCCCCCTCATAGGGTGAATGTATATATTGCTGTATCACAATTTCTAGTAGTATTTTGATAAATGGATTTCAATATCATTGGTTTCCTTTGTAATCCAGTGTTTTCTTTTATGCACTTAAAAATATTAAAAAGAAATACTATTAAAAAGAAATATTATTCTGGAAAGACTCCATGGACTTCACCAAACCTCCAAAGGGGTTCACAGCTCAAAGCCTTCAGACATTTGAAGATATTACGCAGACCATCTTCTTTCCTTTCTCTGCATGTAGTAACTCCCAAATCAAGGAAGCATTTATTAAACATCCTCACACGCTCAGGGCTGTGTCAGAGGCTACCCTCTGAGAATCTGGAACCTGGCTGCCTGGGCTAGAATCCTGACTCTGCCTGTTCCAGCTGTGTGACTTGGGCCAAAGTACTTTAACCTCCCAGTTTCCTCTTCTGTAAAATGAGGACAATAATAGTGTTCACCTCATGGGGTTGTTGTGAGAATTAAATCAGTTAATGTGTATAAAGCTTTGTCGACGAAAGTAATCCATAACCAATCTATAAAGGAAAATTTGGCTGAGTTTATTCTGAGCTTAAATCTTAGGATTATAACCCAGGAGAGTCTTTCCACAAAGGAACAGACCACTCCAAAGAAGTGGGGGTACACAGGGTGGTTATGTACCCTCAAAGAGGGTGTTTCACATATGACTGAAATGTCCCTCCCACAATAGTCACAAGATTGCCCTGTCAGCACAG